>NW_012139969.1:238221-242336 GCF_000956105.1 Propithecus coquereli
AGGGAGGGAGGGGCGCGGGGCGGGGCCCGGGCGCGCCGCGCGGTCGGGAATCGGGGCGTTGGATGCAGAGGGGGAATGAGACGGTCGGGGCCTCAGGTCCCAGGTCCTGGAGCCATCGCAGTCCAAGCCATGGGTTGGAAGAGCGGGAGCCGGCTGGGAACAGCCGTAACGGAAGTACAGGGGTCCGCCCCGGGACCCAAGGCGTCGGTTTTGAGGATCGTGTGATTTCGGTGGAACGGGGAGCTCACGCCAAGATAATGAATGATAAGGCCTAATAAAGGTGCTTTGGATTTGGTCGTTATGTTGGTGAACTGAAGGCTCCATGAATTTAAAAAATTTTTATTATGGAAATTTTTTTCAAACTTACACAAAAGTACAGAGAAGCAAAGAAAATGGCATAGGTGGTTTGGGTGGCATGTGTGTGGTTCCCAAGTACTCATCATAAGGCCTCAAGAAGCATGCAGGAATGGCCACCACTGGTTGCATTACAAATATTTTAAGATATTCCTCAAATTTACACTGATAATATGTTAATTTTATGTACTAAAAAAGTTCCTTTCATGTTTAAAATGTATAGAGGTTCAGCTATGCAAGATGAAAAGAGTTCTAGAAATTGGTTGCATAGCAATGTTGAATGTACTTAACATTACAGAACTGCGAACTTAAAAATGGTTAAGCTGGTGAATTTCATGTCATGTGTATCTAATTAGTTTGTCTGTTTATTTATTTACAGGCAGAATCTTGCTATGTTGCCCAGGCTGGCCTCAAATTCTTGGGCTCAAGCGATCCTCCCACCTCATTTTCCCAAGTAGCTGGGACTATGGTGGGTGCATGCCACCATGCCTAGCAAAACACAATTTTTAAGTTCCTTTCAAATTAAAAAAAAAAAATCTATGCTTCAAATTAAGAAAAAATCTGACGTCAATTATACAATGGAAAGTAACTCATTGGCCAGGTAGAGGCCTATGGAGTTATATTTTTAACTGTGGAGGCTCTGCAATTAAACTGGATTTTGGTGCTCAAGATACTGGACCTGGCCTGGGATGCAGTTTAAGCACTGTGGTGACCTCTAGTTTACACTGGAACAAAAGGGTTGGGCCAGCCCAGCAGTGTCAGTGAGATTTCTCCCAAATGTTTCTGTTTTCTTACGGTCCAAGGCACATCTTTCACCCTCGGTGAGCTGCCATGCCACCTTATACCTTTATTCACAGGAGTGTGAATGAAGGGTGAATTCACCTCTTCCTTCCCACTCCCATTCTTTAGGGCCTACCTGGGCAGGTTGTCTCCCAAATGGCATCTACTCTCTGCCTGTCTCCTTAATGTTCCACGTGGAAGCCCTTCACACCCCTGGAGCACTGGCCTTACCTGTTAGGCAGTCTTCCACATCCTACTTCTTTTCCAAGTGAGTACCACATATGTAGCCCTCAAACATTCCTTCTGCCCACCCAAAAACAAAACAAAACTATAAAATGAGGAAGTAACAGCTGGGTTTAGGGTTTTTGACTCCTCTTGTCTTCCTCCAAGAGCCCCAGAACCACTGTTTGTCCTGGAGCTAAATTTCCTTAATATGAGTTAGCCTTTATTAGAGAATTAAACAATCAGTTGGGTGAACTCTGTATCAGGGAATCATATTAGTTATTGAGTGACCGCTATTTAGAACTCAGGAAAAATTAGATGCGTGATCACATCGCTGGATGTCAGTGGTGCTGAGGAATTAATGACAGGGCTCATGGTGACGGGTAACAGAGAAAGAGTTAGGTTCAATTGTGGAGTGAATTTGCTGAGTGATTGATGTTTGTTTTGTTTTTTGTTTTTTTTGAGACAGAATCTTGCTCTGTTGCTGGTGCAAGAGTGCTGTGGCATCAGCCTAGCTCACAGTAACCTCAAACTCCTGGGTTCAAGCGATCTTCCTGCCTCAGCCTCCTGAGTAGCTGGGACTACAGGCGCGTACCACCACCCCCAGCTAATTTTTTCTATTTTTTTCTAGCGATGGGATCTTGCTATGTTGCCAGGCTGGTCTCCAACTCCTGGCCTCAAGCAAACCTCCCATCTCAGCCTCCCAAAGTGCTGGGATTAAAGGCATGAGCCACCACACCTGTCCTAATGTTTTAGTTTATATCTCTATACTCAGAGCTATCAAAATGATCATCAGTGAAATAACGTTATTGCTAATATGTAACTCCTTTACCCTTTAACTTCCTTTTTTCCCGTGGAAATAATTGTGATTTTGCATTAAGTGAGGATTTTTTAGGAATATAGCCATCATGCTACATCCTGCCTGTACAAAGGAGATAATGTGAAATGAATGAACCATTTTCTTATGTTTTCCTTTGTAGGGAAGATGGAAGAGCTAAGCCAAGCCCTGGCTAGTAGCTTTTCTGTGTCTCAAGATCTGAACAGCACAGCTGCCCCACACCCCCGCCTGTCCCAGTACAAGTCCAAGTATAGTTCCTTGGAGCAGGATGAGAGGCGCCGCCGGTTACTGGAACTGCAGAAATCGTAAGGATGCTTTAACTCCCTTGGCCTCTTTCCCCAAGTTGGAGCTGTGGACCATTTAGGACGCTCCAGGCTTGTCTCTGCAGAAAGCCCTCCAAAGTGGACCCTTTGTAGGTTGATCTTGCCACAAGGTTGGGATGGATAAATCCTAGCAGAGGTCAATATCCTTTATACCCAGAGCTTAGCAAAAGATGGAGTAGGGAGAAACTGAAGTTTGAAAGTAAAAGCTTATTATTTGGTTAAATTTTTCTTTTTTTCCTGGCAGCAGTAGTGAGCTTTGCAAATTAGGAACTTTTGAAAGCCACGCCCATACTTCCACTCCCCACATTCCCTGGGTTGCTTGTGTGTGGCTTCTCCTGCACTCTAAATTCGGGTATTGGCTGTGGTCTTCCCGTCTGCTTTCAGCACAAATGTTTCTGTGGAGCCCTCGGGAGTTCAAGACAAATAATTCAACAGGGAATCTGCGGAAATGTCTTCCATACACTTAATTCTAACGCCAAGATGCACAAACAGGGAAAGAAAGCAGGATAGGAGCATTTGGGGCTGAGCTGCTCTGAAGGCAGGGCCTGTCTTTTTATTCTCAGTGCAGCATGGGCGTCTTCTGGGTCGTAAGTTGAGGAATTAGGGGTGAGGAGAAGCTGTTAACAGCTGCACAGTTCTCATACATCCTGTATTTTGCCCAGTGCTGCATCATCATTGGATGTGTTTAACAGAAATATTTCCCTATGGCCTCTGGGTTGCTTGCAAATTACACTCCCAGATCATTCTCCCCCCTGTCCTTTATTTAATTGTGATTAGTTATTTTGGAGTAAGTAATACATTCCTATGGTTCAAAATATATAGAAGAATATTTGGTGAAAAGTCTCCCTCCCAATTCTGTCCCCTGGCCAACCAGTTCCGCTCCTGTATTATTAGTTTCTTGTGTATCCTTCCAAAGATATTCTTGGGTAGGACAGATATGACCAAGTGTATGTGGTTGTATGTATGTAACCTTTTTTTAAACTGTTTTATTATTTATTTATTTTTAGAGACGTGATCTCACTCTGTCACCCAGGCTGGAGTGCAGTGGCAGGATCATAGCTTACAGCCTCAAACTCCTGGGCTCAAGCGATCCTCTTGCCTTAGCCTCCTGAGTACCTGGGACTACAAGCACGAGCCACCACACTCAGCTTATTTCTCTTATTTTTTTAGAGACAGGGTCTCGCTATGTTGCCCAAGCTGATCTCGGAACTCCTGGCCTCTAGTGATCCTCTTGCCTCAGCTCCCTGAATTGCGGGGATTATAGGCGTAAGCCACTGCACCCAGCTCTAACCTTTTATTTAATGGTGTTTTTTGAGAAATTCTGTATCATTTCATAAAGTGCCACCTCATTCCTTTTTTATAGTGCCAGGTATTCCATTGAGTGGATAGTTTATAATGTTATCATTCCCCTACTGATGGGCATCTGGATAGTTTCCTTCTGTTGTGATTACAAACAATGCCTGAGAAATAACCACAGGCCATACATTCTTTGACACACGTAAAAATATACAAATATACTAGCTCTTATTCTTTTTTTTTTTTTTCAGCATATTGTGGGGGTACAGATGTTTAGGTTACGTATGTTGCCCTTGCCCCCC
>NW_012139969.1:245701-246882 GCF_000956105.1 Propithecus coquereli
CGTGGCGTCAGCCTAGCTCACAGCAACCTCAAACTCCTGGGCTCAAGCGATCCTCCTGCCTCAGCCTCCTGAGTAGCTGGGACTACAGGTACGCGCCACCATGCCCGGCTAATTTTTTCTGTTTTTAGTAGAGACAGCGTCTCACTGTTGCTGAGGCTGGTCTTGAACTCCTGACCTCAAGTGATCCTTCCACCTCGGCCTCCCAGAGTTCTAGGATCATAGGCCTGAGCCACCACGCCCAGCCCAACCACCACTATTTAATTGTAGAACATTTTCATCACCCCAAAAAGAAACTCCATACTCATTAGCAGTCACTCTGCATTCCCTCTTTTTCTCAGCCCCTGGCAACCACTAATATACTTTCTGTGTCTATGGATTTGCCTATTCTGGGCATTTTACATAAATGGAATCATATAACATGTAGCTTTTTGTGACTGGTTTCTTTCACTTGGCATAAGATTTTCAAGGTTCATCCATATTGTAGCATGTATAATGTCAGTACTTCCCTCCTTTTATTGCCAAGTAATGTTCCACTGTGTGGATATGTTACGTTTTGTTTATCCCTTCTTCAGTTGGTGGCTATTTGAGTTGCTTCCACTTTTTTGACTATTATGAATAGTGCTGCTGTGAACACTTATGTACAAATTTTCTTTTTATTTGTTTTTGCTTTGGTTTTGTTTTTTTGAGATGGGGTCTTGCTATGTTGCTCAGGCTGGTCTCGAATTCCTAGGCTCAGGAGATCCTCCTGCCTCAGCCTCCTTAATAGCGGGGACTATAGGCACATACCACTGTGCCTGGGCTCATATGTGCAAGTCTTTGTGTCAACATATGTTTTTGTTTCTCTTGGGTATATACCTAGAAGTGGAATTTCTGTGTCATATGATAACTGTATGTTTAACCTTTTGAGGGACTGCTAGATTGTTTTCCAAAGTGACTTCACTCTTTTACTTTCCCACCAGTGATATCTGAGGGTTCCAATTTCTCCATATCTTTGCTGACACTTGTTATTGTCCATTCTTTTAAGTATAGCCATACTAGAGAGTGTGAAGTGGTATCTCATGGTTTTAATTTGCATTTCTCTAGTGATTAATGATGTTGAGCATTTTTTCATGTGCTTATTGGCCATTCGTATATCTTCTTTGGAGAAATGTCTATTCAAATCCTTTGCCTTTTTTTTTTTT
>NW_012139969.1:246932-248805 GCF_000956105.1 Propithecus coquereli
AAAAAAAAAGGCGGCTATATAAAACAGAAAGCCCCAGAAGCTGTCCTTTTTTTAGACTTCTCACTACGTCGCAGTGTTTCCTCTCTTCCATCACTGGGGGCTTTTGGAGGAAGTGTCTGCCAGGCAGGGAAGTGTCAACTCTCACCTGGGGTGGGGTGGGAGTGAGGTCAGCCTCTCCAGCTAGTGAACCTTGGAAATGCCTTTAAATATTTTCCTTTGCCCATTCTTAGGAAACTTTGAGGAGGGCTGAGTGTGTTCAGAGGAGGGTTCCCCATTTAGGATCTATGAGGAGGCAGTCGCTAGTTTAGCCTTGCAAAGGAGATTTCATCATTTCTTACTCCCACTAGAATCCCCACGTTGCTCCCCAATTTGGAGCCTTTGAATTAAATTAAATCGATCATATTGCACAGCAGCAGTCCCCAACCTTCTTGGTACCAGGGATCTGTTTCATGGAAGATAATTTTTCCCCAGGGGGCCGGCGTGGTGAGGTGGAGCTCAGGAGGGGATGCGGGTGATGGGGAGGGCGATGGGAGCTGCTGTAAATACAGATGACACTTCCCTGGCTGCCCAACCGCAGCTCACCTCCTGCTGTGTGCCCCACCCCCACCCCGTTCCTAAGTGTCCTGGGAGATGATTTTTCCACAGATGGGGGTTGGGGGAGGTGGAGCTCTGCCCCCCTGTCCCTACCAGGCCATGGACCGGTACCAGTCCGTGGCCCCGAGACATGAAGACCTATCCTTACGCCTTTCTTTCCTCCAGCAAGCGGCTGGACTATGTGAACCATGCCAGGAGACTGGCTGAAGATGACTGGACAGGGATGGTCAGTGAGGAGGAAGATAAGAAAGACGACGACGAAATGGACATTGACAGTGGCAAGAAGTTACCGAAACGCTATGCTAATCAAGTGAGTGTTCCAGAGAGCTTCCACCTGGCTAGCCTCACTTCCTTTACCACGCAGTCAAACCCACTGAAATAAATGCTGCCGGAAGAGAGGAGGACAAGCAGGGAAAGGGAGCAGCAGCTGCAGAGGAGACGCCGGGGCGTGTGGAGTGTGTGGGCTGAGGAGGAGACATGGCCGCCATGCCGCGGACGGACTGGGAGTCGCTGCCGGGGGCTGAGGGCAGCGCATTTGGGAACCGTCAGCCCGTGCTGCTACCAGAGGCTGCCGGCCCGAGCTGTTGATACAACAACAGACTCTTTGTCCTTGTCATTTTTGTGGTAGTCACTGACAGCCCTTCTGGAGTGGGCCTGCCCGGCCCCAAACACTGTTGAAGGACCCGCTCTGGGTTAAACTGGGCTATACTGTGAAGAGGATAGATGTGGACCAGAAATAGCTCCTGCCCTCCTGGAATAGGTGTAGAGCATGATTTTTGCTATAAAAAATTGAGATTCCTTCCAACCAGAGAGGAAGGAGGGAGTGTGAAATCGGGAAAGGGTTAGCCACAGAGGAGGCGGTGGGACATTTGATACACGGAAGTGCAGGGCATTCCAGGCAGCAAGAACAGGCTGAGCAAGAAGCCCAGAAGGAGGCAAGGAGTGCTTGGTGTGTTCGGGCGCAGTTTGCAGGCCGGCGAGGATGGAGCGGCCTGGAGTTGGGGAAGGAGTACAGCAGAAGAGATGTAAAAGGCCTTGAAAATACACGCAGGGGTTTGGACGGTGGGGAACCGTTGAGAATTTTGAGCCAGAGCCAGAGTTGGAATTTGGTGTGATGATTCCTACAGCAATGCGCAGAAGGAGCTGAAGGAGAAAGAGCCTGCAGTGGAGGGCGGGGCGAGGGGTCAGGTTTCTAAAGCCATCTGACCATAGGTGCTGAGGGCAGCAAGGTGGGAAGGAAAAGAGGTCATGACAGGCCGGGCGCGGTGGCTCACGCCTG
>NW_012139969.1:251525-253496 GCF_000956105.1 Propithecus coquereli
GGGGTTACGAGGTGCAGAAGGGGAAGGGCGGGTGTTTCAGGGGAGGTCCCGGGGCAACAGTTTGAATCCCATTTTGAATATACTGAGTTTAAGGTGCAGAGAGGACAAGCAGAGGAAGAATTGCCAAGCAGATGGCTGACCATGTAGGTCTGGAGGAGAGGAAAGAAGTCTGGAGACAAAGAAGGATAATTAGGAGGCATCCTCTTCGAGTGACGAGTGAAGCTGTGGGGGTGGATGAGATCCACCCCCAAGGGGGAAGCATCCAAGAAAAAAGGGGGGGGTCTAAAACAACCCCCTGAAAGTGACATGTTTTTGAGGAGTGTGTGGAGGAATGTTTGAGGAAAAAACAGAATAGCTCTGTGTCATGGGGCCAGGGGAACACGATGTGTCACGAAGGAAGATGTGGCTGGCAGCATCACTCAGGGCAAGGAGTGGAGTGAGGAGGAGGAGGAGGAGGTAAGAGAAGAGGTCGCTGATGGCCTTTGGCAGGGGCGTACAGTAGCAAATCTGGACTGAGGGTGTCACAGTAGACAGAAAGGCTACCATCAAGAAATACCGAGTAGTTTAATTTTTTTTTTTTTTTTAGACAGAATCTCACTCTGTCACCCTAGGTAGAGTGCAGTGGTGTCATCATAGCTTACAGCAACCTCAAACTCCTGGGTTGAGGCGATCCTCCTGCCTCAGCCTCCCAAGTAGATGGAACTACGGGTGTGCACCAACACACCCAGCTAATTTTTCTATTTTTTGTAGAGATGAGGTCTCGCTGTTGTTCAGGCTGGTCTGAAACTCCCAGCCTCAAGTGATCCTCCTGCCTTGTTCTCCCAAAGTGCCAGGATCACCGGCATGAGCTACTGTGCCTGGCCATGAATCCATTTTTTAGGCAGATTTCCTGATATTCTTCAGTACAGTATTTGGGACATAAGTTTGGGAAATGATGGTCTAGTGTAAGAACATCTCAACGTCAGGAACCTTACTCATCTCTGAGTTCTAGCCCTTGGAACATAATAGTTACGGTTATAGTGGGGGGTGGACAAAGTAAGGAAAGGAAGAGGATCCCGTCACCCTGATGCAGGAGGTGAGGGAAGTGAGGATGGTGTGGGCGTAGGTGATGACGGGGAGCAGAGAAGCTGAAGTTCACAGCGAGTGGCCTCCATCCTGTCAGTTGTGCAGGGGACACGCCAACTGCGGAGCACATGGGATAGAGGTCCCACTTGGAGCCTTTTCTGCCCTCATTCTTCCACTTGCGGTTTTATTACGTATGTATGATGTGAATGTCTTGTCATTGTAAACATCGAGCAGCACACCCTTGCTGATCTTTAACAACATTTTTTTGTGTTCCCAGTTGATGCTCTCTGAGTGGTTAATTGATGTCCCTTCAGACTTGGGGCAGGAGTGGATTGTGGTCGTGTGTCCTGTTGGAAAAAGAGCCCTTATCGTGGCCTCCAGGGTGAGTAGCTACCTCCTGTCCCCCATGCCAGCAGGCCTGGCCTGCAGTGGAAGGAATTCTTCACCTGTGTTTTCCTCGCTGCCACAGTAGCTGTGTCTGGAATGGGGCTGGAACGCTCTCCTGCAGGATTTGTTGAGAGCCATCTTTGGCTGATGACACCCCGCAGAATGAGGAAGCAGGAGAGAGCTAGGAGACTTGCTGCCTAATGCGAGTAACCTTTCCCTCCATGCAGGGCTCTACCAGCGCCTACACCAAGAGTGGCTACTGTGTCAACAGGTTTGCTTCCCTCCTGCCAGGAGGCAACAGGCGAAACTCAACGACGGCAAAAGGTACCTACATAAAATGTTTATTTATTAAGGTTTATAATCAGTAAAAGGCCGGGCGTGGGTGCAGTGGCTCACACCTGTAATCCTAGCACTCTGGGAGGCCGAGGCGGGTGGATCGCTTGAGCTCAGGAGTTTGAGACCAGAGCGAGATCCCGTCTCTACTAAAAATAGAAAGAAGTTAACTGGACAACTAAAATT
>NW_012139969.1:254185-258341 GCF_000956105.1 Propithecus coquereli
TCTGTTGGCCTTTCGTACCTTCGCTTTGCAGGATTTGGCCTGCCCCTCCTCGTGGCTTCCTCCACTCTTCACACTCACCCCTCTTCTGCCGACTTGCCCCTTGCTCCCCACACGTGCCCAGTTCCTTCTGTCCCTGGACCTTTGCTCATGCCACTTCAGTGCTCAGGTCCAAAGTGTTCTCTGTCATCTTCCCCTCTGCCCTGTTGTTCAGATTCTCCTGATCCCAAAGACTGTATTGCTTCTCTCCGTGAAGCATTTCCTGCTGCTCTAGTCTTCTCTTTCTGGAACTCCTGTTGCTGGTAGTGTGTGCTGTATATTCAACTTTCAATTCTTTCTTCTGTGATCATCTTATCTCCTTAACTGGATTATAACTTCCGGAAAGGCAGGGGCTACCTTACTATTTCCCACAGTGCCCATGATAGGAACTAAAAAAGTCGTTGTAAACTAAAATGGAAGATTACTTGGCTTTTGAACTTCTCTAAAGTGAGCAAATGTCCCAATTTATCTAAAACTGCAATTCCCACTTGGCTTAGGGTTGGCTTCATCCCTCTTGTGCTGTCCTACCCCGCATCATCCTTAAGCTGTCCCAGGTAGCCAGAAAGGGCTATGAATAGTTCTCTCCCGAGTGAATCCTTAGTCTTTAGCACTGGCAGTTGCTGCAAGCCTGAGGATTGCTGCGCTCGAGCCTCTGAAATGGGGCTCCCTAGACTGTGCTGGAGGGAACTCTGCTTGGAAGGGGAACCCTGGACTGGCTTTCTGTTTTGTGTCCTTAGACTACACCATCCTAGATTGCATTTACAGTGAGATGAACCAGACCTACTACGTTCTGGATGTGATGTGCTGGCGGGGACACCCTTTTTATGACTGCCAGGTAAGGAGTGATACTCCCCTCGTGTCTTTTCCTGTATTCTCCTCTCCTCCCAGGAAAGTGACTCGGCATGTGGGTTTGGTATGTGACCAACTTCTCGGCGTGTACAGGATGTGATATATCAAGAACATTATCTAATGCTCCCTGCATCTTTGAGTGTGTTTTAATTAGCTTAGTTTTTTAAAAGACATAGGAGGAACTAAGGAAATCTGCAGTTCTCGGGAAGAGAAAAGAGAGACAGCAGAAGTGTAGGCTGGGATTTGGGAGCAGCTATACCCGCCCCCTGACCTCCCTCCAGAGTCTGGGAAAATTGCCGGCAGGGAAGAGTGTGGGGCAAGGGGTCTGCTACCTTCCAGACAGCACCGGGAACAGAAGGTGGAGTGGAAGTCACCATCACATAGACTCCTGCAGCCCCCTTCTTTACCCACCACATCCCAATCCTGAAGATGACAGGCCCCTCGGCTGACTCAAAGCCTCAGCTCTGAAGGCTTAGCTCAGGCGGAGGCTTTCCAAGTGAGGGGGGCCCCAGTATTCTCCTCTCCAGCTTCACCACCCCCCACATTTGTGTCACATTGGTGATTCTTCTGGTGACAGCAGCTGCCACCAGGTGAGTCTGAGTCAGCCCCACAGGCCTCCTCTCTGTTAGTAACATTACCCCATCATTGTCCCAGTTGCATCACGGTGGATTTTAGTACTTCCTTTTGCTCTCTGTCAATTAGTTTATCATAGTCGTTCTCAATGTGTGGTCTCCAGACTGGGTGTATCAGAAAGTGGTAGAAATGAGCCAGGCATGGTGACACGCTACTGTAGCCCCAGCTACTTGGGAGGCTGAGATGGGAAGATCGCTTGAGCCCAGGAGTTTAAAGCTGCAGTGAGCTATAATCTTGTCACTGCACTCCAACCTGTGTGACAGAGTGAAACCCCATTTCTTAAAAAAAAAAAAAGAAAAAAGAAAATTGTAGAAATGCACATTCTCAGATCTACTAGCTATGGGGGTGAGGCTGATAGTTGAACAAGCCTCCAGATCATCTTCATGCAGGCTTAAGTGTGAAACCCACAGGCTGTCACACTTTTTCCATGGCTGTTACCCCATGCTGGGTTTCCAAGTCATGCCAGGTGATGATACTTAAGAATTCTAAAGTGCATTTCATTCAAACAATAACAGTCAAGATTTGCATTGCTAAGCTGGGGCATAGTGGCACTCACCTGTATTCCAGTTATTCAGGGAGACTGAGACAGGAGGATGTCTTAGGCCACAGGAGTTTGAGGCTGCAGTGCACTATGGTCACACCTGTAAGTAGCCACTGGCACCACTCCAACCTGGGCAACATAGTGAGATCTTGTCTCTAAAAAAAAAAAAAAAATTTGCATTGCTAAGCACTTTGTGGGCATTATCTCATTGAATCTCTTGCAGCAACACTGTAAGGTAAGTATTATTATCATCCTTATCATATAGATACAGAGGCTGAAATGTTAAGAAGCACAGATATTATGTGAAGATGTCAAGTATCTTGCCCAAGTGCAGAGCCAAGCCTACAACCCAGAATGTAAATTCAATCCAGGCCATGTTTTCCTTTCTTTTTTTCTTTCTTTTTAAATTTTTGCCAAATTGACCTCTAAGAGTAAGACATGATTTCTGGCTGGGCGTAGTGGCTCACACCTGTAATCCCAGCACTTTGGTAGGCTGAGGCAGGAGGATTGTTTGAGCCCAGGAGTTAGAGACCAGCCTGGGCAACATAGCAAGACCTCCATCTCTATAAAAAATTGAGAACGACACACTTTGAGAATGACTATGATAAACTAATTGACAGCCAAAATTTAAAATTTAGCTGGGCATGGTGGCTCATGGTGAGCATGGTGGCTCATGGTGAGCATGGTGGTGCACATTTATAGTCCCAGCTACTCAGATGACTGAGGCTTAAGGGTTGCCTGAGCCCAGGAGTGAGGTTGCAGTGAGCTATGATCACACCGTTGCACTCTAGCCTAGGCAACAGAGTGAGACCTTGTCTCTAAAACAAACAAACAAGACATATTTTCCTTTAATTCTGTTGAAGGATATTTCATATCATGCATTCAAACCTATGAATTTGATAACTAAAGCCCCTTACGTTTTTATAATATAAAGAGAAGACTGTGTGTTTGTTTATTTATTATTAATTTTTTAGCAATGGGGTCTCACTCTGTCACCCAAGCTGGAGTGTAGTGGCATGATCATAGCTCACTGCAACCTCCAATTCTTGGGCTCAAGTGATCCTCTTGCCTCTGCCTCCAAAGTAGCTAGGACTACAGGTACGTGCCACCACGCCTGGCTAATTAAAAAAAATTTTTTTTTGTAGAGACAGAATCTTGCTCTGTTGCTTAGGCTGGTCTTGAACTCCTGGGCTCAAGCAGTTCTCCTGCCTTGGTCTCCCAAAGTGCTGGGATTACAGGTGTGAGCCACCTTGCCCAGCCTGTATATTTTTTTAAATTTCCAAAAGCAAAATAATTTAAACGAATGAAAAGGTTCTAAATAACTACAAAGGGTACAAAATCAGAGAATATAGTAATTTATGAAAAGGTACAACTGCATTAGTATTAGTTTCTAATACTTAGAATTAAAATAAAGCAAAAGGGTTAACATAATATGCTTTGGCGTTGAAGGATCGTGGGTCCCCTAGTAGTTTCTCTGTGTACCCAGGGAAGTGACTTAACATCTCTGAACTGCAGAGTCCTCACCTGTAAAATGGAAATGATGATAATACAACCTCCCAGAAGGTGTTTGAAGATTAATAAAATTGTGTGTGTAAAGCCCTTCTCATGGAGCCTGACACAGAGTTGGCCTACAGTGATAAATGTTAGCTCTGCTATTATTGATAATCCTACTGGATTTTAAGAAAATCATCTTCAAAGATTTTATAAATATCTTCCTGATCTTATGGTTTTAAGAAAAATGGGGGTGATGACAGAAGGGCTTAGGTCTTCATAAGTCAGGTGGCTATTTAGAATGAGGTGTTTTTATTTATATTAGAGTTTGAGATTATCAGTATTTCATCTTTCTTCTTCCTTTCCCTGGCAGACTGATTTCCGATTCTACTGGATGCATTCAAAGTTACAAGAAGAAGAAGGACTGGGAGAGAAAACCAAACTCAATCCGGTAAGGCCTGGTATTAGACTTACAGAGCTCTTTATGGAGATTGGTGGGGATTGGTCTTTTATCTAAATATAATCATTATGAATCAAATTATCTTTTTTGAGGCAGCATGGTATGGTGGGAAGAATATGGGCTTAACAGTCATCCAGACTGAATTC
>NW_012139969.1:259521-264413 GCF_000956105.1 Propithecus coquereli
AGAATTTGTATTCCTAATCACTTTGTTATACTGCTTCAGTCTTTAGTCTAAAAATCACGCTGGTATGAAAAGGGCGTCACTATCCCTTCATTAGGGACAGCTGTCGTGAGGCCAAGAGAGTAACACACAGTCCCTCAACCCAGTACAGTACAGTGGTTCTCAGTCCTGTGTGTTGAAATCAACTGGAGAGCTTAAAAAAAAAATGTCCTGGCCTGATTCGTATGTATGAAGGAAGGTTGAGAACCACCGACTGAATAGTTCAGAGGGTAGGCGGAGGAGAGGGCTAGGGAGGATATGAAACTGAAAACTTTGCTGCTTCGATAGAGCTGTTCAGTTGCCGGAACCAGTATCATTTGTAACATGTACTAATTCTTTGTTCTGATTTATATTTCAGTTTAAATTTGTGGGGCTAAAGAATTTCCCTTGTACCCCTGAGAGCCTGTGTAAGATGCTTTCTATGGATTTCCCTTTTGAGGTAACAAAACTATTGTCTTTACTGCCTTGACATGATTGTAGGATACAGGGGGACTTAGTTACACAAGATCTTAAAATATCTGCTGACTTTGCTGTGTCAAAGCATCAGAAAGGGACTGAAAGCTGATCTGGGGAGAGGATGTGCTCGCTGCCTTCGGAGCCTCAGCTCCACTGCCGTGGGCTGTGTCAGGATGCCAGAGCTGGAAGCCCTGAACGGAGAGCTCATCTGCTCCCTCATTTTATAGATGGGGAAACTGAGGCCCAGAGAGGGGCAAGGACTTCTGTTCCCAGGTCCTTCTTGTGTGCCTCTCCTGCTCCCCTCTTCAGGCTCAACAAGCAGGTTTGCCTTTGCCCATCACACCCTTTAAAATTCTGCCTAGTCACCTACAAGGATTTGCTTGGACTGGATATAGTTTCATAAAAGGATCACAGCTTCCCAAGTGAGGAAAAGGCTGAGTTGCCTGTATTTCTGGGAGTCAATTAAGAAGGTGGTAAGAACACCATCTTTATTTATAACCTTATGCCCCAGTGACAATAAATGCTTTTTAGAGATGAGTCACTGAATCACAGAAAAGAAAATGTGGGACTGCAGGAGGTCTTCCCGTTGAGGAAAGCTGAGTTTCCCAGAACACGGCTTGCAAACAGTTCAGGGGGAGGCGTAGGCAGCCAGCGGTAGCGGGGGAGCAGGCCTTCTGGACAGCCTGTGTCCCTGTGTCAGCAGTCCAGTGCCACCGAGGGGCCGTCCAGCTCGCCCACTTTGTGTTCCCTGCACGGAGCTCGCCCACGCCGCGCAGACCTCTTGGTGGAAAGTATGTGGAATCTGGGGACAGAAGACCTGGGTTCGAGTTCAATTTCTGCTTCTTACTCACTGTGTATTTTTAGGGCTCCCTGAGTCTGAGCAGCCCTATTCTCTCTGATGCTCTAGGAGAGTACCTTGTAAACAGGAAAATGCTATTTATGTTTGTATTTTCTAAAATTTAGTTTTCCGGGCCATTTCTTCATGTGAGAAGTGAGGACTCTTTTTCCTCTGTCAGTGACGCAGAAAAAGGAGTTGGACCATAAGAGCTGTCCCTGTGTGTATAGGCTCGCCTGGAAACACGGTCCCAGAGTCATTTTGATCCTTAATTCCCCCTCTTGTAGGTGGATGGACTTCTCTTCTACCACAAGCAGGCTCACTATAGCCCCGGAAGCACTCCCTTGGTGGGCTGGCTGCGCCCCTACATGGTGTCAGATGTCCTTGGCGTCTCTGTGCCGGCTGGCCCGCTAACCACCAAGCCAGAATACGCTGGGCACCAGCTCCAGCAGATTATTGAGCACAAGAGGAGCCAGGAGGGCACGAAGGAGAAACTCACACACAAGGCCTCTGAGAATGGGCACTATGAGCTGGAGCACCTGTCAACCCCCCAGCTGAAGGGTTCTCCCCGTAGCCCTGAGCACACTGGGAGCCTCATGGAGAACTAAAGAGGGCAGCCTCGTTTTAGGAATCACAGGATGGTACCTGGCCCCAGAAGGAAGACTGGGGAAGGAGGACAGTGACAACAGGTGACTTCATTTTAGAGTGGACTTTCCAAAGCCACTCTAGCTTACCTCCTGTCTGAAATGCTGGCTCTAAGAACTGGGGGGCAGTCCCAGATGGGGTGGCATTCGGATTGATTGGAACAGCTCCTTCCTTGACAAGTGTATCCCATATCTACAATGTAAATATACGTAATTCTTAAGAAGTTGTTTGTGATTCTTTTTTTTTTTCTTTTTTGATCTCAAGATCATTGAGTAAGTTTGTGATTCCTAAGCTTCTTAAGCTTTAGGCCACTGTGCACCTCCCCTCCGCACCCCACGCCCCAGGCTGCTTAAACCCTGACTGTTCAAGTCCTGGCCCATCTCACTCTTTCTGGAGCTCATTCTGCTGAGTTTCCAGTTGCTGCTGTTGGTAATGTCATTTTCTGCAAGGTCTTACCAGGAACTGCAGTTCTTGGTATTTGAATGTGTTCCCTCTTCTGAGAAGGCAAGTGTGATTTCTTTGG
This sequence comes from Propithecus coquereli, assembly GCF_000956105.1. Classification (NCBI taxonomy): domain Eukaryota; kingdom Metazoa; phylum Chordata; class Mammalia; order Primates; family Indriidae; genus Propithecus; species Propithecus coquereli. Next base: position 262,017 of record NW_012139969.1, read on the forward strand.
TTTAGACAGAGCCAGAGATAAAATGCAAATGGAGTTCATTCATTCAACAAATGTTTGAGCTCCCGCCAGGAGATAAGCCTTATGCTAGGCGCCTGTGATGCAGAGCTGGCTATGGAGGTAGACAGGACTCAGTGCCCGCCCTTGACGACTGCACAAGCCAGTGGGAAAATCAGCCCACCAGTATACAGAGCACAGCAAGATGGTGAGATGATTACTTAAGTGCAGACAGGTGCATAGAGCATGGCGGCCAGGAAGAGCGGAGGGGGGCTTTGCACAGGCAGTTAGAGCTGGGCTGAGGCTCTGAGAAGGGACACAAGTGTGCTCTGCAGACAAGGAGGGGAGGAGTTCCTCACGGATGCAGGAGGGCATGCAGCTGCACGCCTCTGCGCAGGGCAAGTCTTGGTCTGGAAACTGAATTAGGCTCGGCATAGCTCAAGTATAAAGTAGGATTAGAGACCTTGGGAGAGGAGGCTGGAGAAAGAGGTTTTAGATTTTATGTCATGAATGTAAGGGAGCCAAGGAAGAGCTTTGAGCAGGCATGGTCCTTTCAGATTTGTGAACTGGATCTCTGTGGCAGCTGTGGGATTGGAAGATGGTATCTGAGACAAATCAATTAGTTTTTGCCCTGTGTTCAGAAAATGGGTCCCGTTTCTGTGGCCTCAGTCTGCTCTCCACACTGCTTCCTATCGCTCCGGGACGTCTCTTACTGGACACAAGGACTTTGCCATTCCCCTTGGCAGCACTGGTATCCTGTGGACAAAGTTTCACAAGGATCTGGGTCAGGTCTTGTCTGACATGCAATTGTCCCTTTGTGTCGACTAGTCCTAGAAACAGATCTGGGCAGAAATAGTAGTTAAGCGGAGCCTCTTGACACAACTTCAGCACATCCTGAGGAACTAGTCTCAGCATTGGCTCTTGGAGCTCTCAAGCCGACTCCATAAAACTGGAGAAGGAAGAAACCCGCCCCACACTCACCCGGTGGTGATCCTGCTAGCTGCAGATTCGAGCATTTGCCTACATCAATAGACTCTTTCCTGAATTTAGGTCAATTCTTCAATAGGAACGCTGTGTTCCTCTTGCCAAGGAGCATGTTGTAGGCTGCCTGGATGTTTAGTCTCTGCCTGATCTGAGTGCTCTCAGCAGCCAACTGTATCCATTCAGGAGCCGTGCTTGCTAGCGTCCATAGTGAATGGGCCACACTCTGCTCAGAAATTAGATCTGGAAGGACTGCTTCCCCAAGGGCACTCTCTGGGGACAGATGCATGAGTCAAAGGACATATCAACCAAACTTACCAACAAGCATAACTTGAAAGTGTTGAATGGTAGCTTGAAGGACTTGCCTCAGAGCGCTCCTTACATTTTTAACAGAGGAGTCAGTATTTATCTGTCCATCACTGAATAGCAATGTGACTCTCCTATACTTCTTTAGGAATTATAAAACCACCTCTTGCCACCTGTTTCAAAGATGGTTGTTTTATAGCTTGCCGTGATTGGATATTAGTTTTCTGGCCAGCCCTCTGAACAGCTTCCCAGTATGGTTGGGTGGGACTATAGTCTGTGGTAATTGCCTTCCTTTAGCCCAATTTCAGGCTCGTGACTCAAGGTGGGCCAGTCGCATGCTCCTCACCAAGTACTTGTATCTCGAGCAGAGGAACAAAGAGGGTATGAGTTGGAATTCATTTATTTTGCTGGGGTGTGGGTGTGTGTGTGTGTGTGTGTGTGTGTGTGTGTTTCTTTTTCTTGCTATGAAACCCATGAGCATCCAGGAAATTCCATCTTGCTCAATTAGCCAGAGCTGGTTTCTGGGCTTGCAACCAAAGAATCCTAACTGATAACCATTGCCCAGTGTGGCCTGCCTTGCTTACCTTGACTGGAGGGCCAGCTTGGCATGAATCAGCAAGGAACTGCTATTTGAGATCACCTATTTCATTGCAAGTGCCACCAGAACCCATGTACCAAGAAAAAACAAGGCTTTTCAAGCAACAGATACAAAATAAGTTTGTTGTTTGTTTGTTTTTAAGAGATGGGTTTTCGCTATGTCACCCAGTCTGGAGTGCAGTGGCCATTCGCAGGTGCAATCACAGCTCACTGCAGCCTCGAGTTCCTGGGTCCAGTGATCCTCAGGCTCCCAAGTAGCTGGGGGGACTCTAGACATGTGCCACCATGCTCTGCTAATTTTTAAAAATTTTTTCAGAGACGAGGTCTTGCTATGTTTCTCAGAGTCTTGGTTATTTTAATGTTAGAAAAGTCATGCTGGGTTCCAATGCCTGCAATGGAAGAGTTTGTGTCAACACTAGTATTTGGCAGTGAGTAATCTACCTTTGTGGTTTCTCCTCTTGCTCACTTCTCATTCATTGTCTATCCACTTATCCACTGAAATCTTTTTTTTTTTTTTTT
>NW_012139969.1:264463-277057 GCF_000956105.1 Propithecus coquereli
CATCAGCAGCACCTGGAGCCTTGGTAAAACAGACTCCTGGGCCTCAACCCCTGAGTTTCTGATTCAGTAGGTATAGGGTCTAGGGTAGGGCCTGAGAATCTGCATTTATAACCAGTTCCTTAGCAGTGCTGCCGGTCCAGGGACCACTGTTTGAGAACTATTGCTCTTGTGTCTGAGCAGGGAGTAAGTACCCTCATCTAGTCATTCCCTTCACTTTACTTACAGGGGAGAATACAGGCTCAGAGAAGGAACTGCCTTCCCAAGGTCCCACAGTCCAGGATGACAGCCCAAGTGTCTTCCTATCTGCTCAATGATTTAAATACACGACAGCTATTTTTAGGACATTTTGTTAGCTAAGCCTTGCAGATTGGCATTTGCTTACATTGCTTGCAAAAATTTTTAAAGGCCATTGGACAATCAGTTACAGGAGAATAAATATGATCTATACTTTCTGTCATGTCGTCAAGTAGGTCCTGGAAGAACACGCATTAAGGAAGGGGCACATGGGAGCATCTCTCTCTAAGACGCTGTTTGAAGTGTTCTACATGTGTGACCTCACTGAATCCACACAACAACCCTATCAAGTGGATAATGTACTTTTAGTATCTTGGCTTACAGATAGGAAAATGGAAGCACGTGAAGAGTAAACGTTTGGCAGAGCTTGGATTCAAATCCAGGCAATCTGACTTTAGAATTTGTATTCCTAATCACTTTGTTATACTGCTTCAGTCTTTAGTCTAAAAATCGCGCTGGTATGAAAAGGGCGTCACTATCCCTTCATTAGGGACAGCTGTCGTGAGGCCAAGAGAGTAACACACAGTCCCTCAACCCAGTACAGTACAGTGGTTCTCAGTCCTGTGTGTTGAAATCAACTGGAGAGCTTAAAAAAAAAATGTCCTGGCCTGATTCGTATGTATGAAGGAAGGTTGAGAACCACCGACTGAATAGTTCAGAGGGTAGGCGGAGGAGAGGGCTAGGGAGGATATGAAACTGAAAACTTTGCTGCTTCGATAGAGCTGTTCAGTTGCCGGAACCAGTATCATTTGTAACATGTACTAATTCTTTGTTCTGATTTATATTTCAGTTTAAATTTGTGGGGCTAAAGAATTTCCCTTGTACCCCTGAGAGCCTGTGTAAGATGCTTTCTATGGATTTCCCTTTTGAGGTAACAAAACTATTGTCTTTACTGCCTTGACATGATTGTAGGATACAGGGGGACTTAGTTACACAAGATCTTAAAATATCTGCTGACTTTGCTGTGTCAAAGCATCAGAAAGGGACTGAAAGCTGATCTGGGGAGAGGATGTGCTCGCTGCCTTCGGAGCCTCAGCTCCACTGCCGTGGGCTGTGTCAGGATGCCAGAGCTGGAAGCCCTGAACGGAGAGCTCATCTGCTCCCTCATTTTATAGATGGGGAAACTGAGGCCCAGAGAGGGGCAAGGACTTCTGTTCCCAGGTCCTTCTTGTGTGCCTCTCCTGCTCCCCTCTTCAGGCTCAACAAGCAGGTTTGCCTTTGCCCATCACACCCTTTAAAATTCTGCCTAGTCACCTACAAGGATTTGCTTGGACTGGATATAGTTTCATAAAAGGATCACAGCTTCCCAAGTGAGGAAAAGGCTGAGTTGCCTGTATTTCTGGGAGTCAATTAAGAAGGTGGTAAGAACACCATCTTTATTTATAACCTTATGCCCCAGTGACAATAAATGCTTTTTAGAGATGAGTCACTGAATCACAGAAAAGAAAATGTGGGACTGCAGGAGGTCTTCCCGTTGAGGAAAGCTGAGTTTCCCAGAACACGGCTTGCAAACAGTTCAGGGGGAGGCGTAGGCAGCCAGCGGTAGCGGGGGAGCAGGCCTTCTGGACAGCCTGTGTCCCTGTGTCAGCAGTCCAGTGCCACCGAGGGGCCGTCCAGCTCGCCCACTTTGTGTTCCCTGCACGGAGCTCGCCCACGCCGCGCAGACCTCTTGGTGGAAAGTATGTGGAATCTGGGGACAGAAGACCTGGGTTCGAGTTCAATTTCTGCTTCTTACTCACTGTGTATTTTTAGGGCTCCCTGAGTCTGAGCAGCCCTATTCTCTCTGATGCTCTAGGAGAGTACCTTGTAAACAGGAAAATGCTATTTATGTTTGTATTTTCTAAAATTTAGTTTTCCGGGCCATTTCTTCATGTGAGAAGTGAGGACTCTTTTTCCTCTGTCAGTGACGCAGAAAAAGGAGTTGGACCATAAGAGCTGTCCCTGTGTGTATAGGCTCGCCTGGAAACACGGTCCCAGAGTCATTTTGATCCTTAATTCCCCCTCTTGTAGGTGGATGGACTTCTCTTCTACCACAAGCAGGCTCACTATAGCCCCGGAAGCACTCCCTTGGTGGGCTGGCTGCGCCCCTACATGGTGTCAGATGTCCTTGGCGTCTCTGTGCCGGCTGGCCCACTAACCACCAAGCCAGAATACGCTGGGCACCAGCTCCAGCAGATTATTGAGCACAAGAGGAGCCAGGAGGGCACGAAGGAGAAACTCACACACAAGGCCTCTGAGAATGGGCACTATGAGCTGGAGCACCTGTCAACCCCCCAGCTGAAGGGTTCTCCCCGTAGCCCTGAGCACACTGGGAGCCTCATGGAGAACTAAAGAGGGCAGCCTCGTTTTAGGAATCACAGGATGGTACCTGGCCCCAGAAGGAAGACTGGGGAAGGAGGACAGTGACAACAGGTGACTTCATTTTAGAGTGGACTTTCCAAAGCCACTCTAGCTTACCTCCTGTCTGAAATGCTGGCTCTAAGAACTGGGGGGCAGTCCCAGATGGGGTGGCATTCGGATTGATTGGAACAGCTCCTTCCTTGACAAGTGTATCCCATATCTACAATGTAAATATACGTAATTCTTAAGAAGTTGTTTGTGATTCTTTTTTTTTTTCTTTTTTGATCTCAAGATCATTGAGTAAGTTTGTGATTCCTAAGCTTCTTAAGCTTTAGGCCACTGTGCACCTCCCCTCCGCACCCCACGCCCCAGGCTGCTTAAACCCTGACTGTTCAAGTCCTGGCCCATCTCACTCTTTCTGGAGCTCATTCTGCTGAGTTTCCAGTTGCTGCTGTTGGTAATGTCATTTTCTGCAAGGTCTTACCAGGAACTGCAGTTCTTGGTATTTGAATGTGTTCCCTCTTCTGAGAAGGCAAGTGTGATTTCTTTGGTTTAGACAGAGCCAGAGATAAAATGCAAATGGAGTTCATTCATTCAACAAATGTTTGAGTTCCCGCCAGGAGGTAAGCCTTATGCTAGGCGCCTGTGATGCAGAGCTGGCTATGGAGGTAGACAGGACTCAGTGCCCGCCCTTGACGACTGCACAAGCCAGTGGGAAAATCAGCCCACCAGTATACAGAGCACAGCAAGATGGTGAGATGATTACTTAAGTGCAGACAGGTGCATAGAGCATGGCGGCCAGGAAGAGCGGAGGGGGGCTTTGCACAGGCAGTTAGAGCTGGGCTGAGGCTCTGAGAAGGGACACAAGTGTGCTCTGCAGACAAGGAGGGGAGGAGTTCCTCACGGATGCAGGAGGGCATGCAGCTGCACGCCTCTGCGCAGGGCAAGTCTTGGTCTGGAAACTGAATTAGGCTCGGCATAGCTCAAGTATAAAGTAGGATTAGAGACCTTGGGAGAGGAGGCTGGAGAAAGAGGTTTTAGATTTTATGTCATGAATGTAAGGGAGCCAAGGAAGAGCTTTGAGCAGGCATGGTCCTTTCAGATTTGTGAACTGGATCTCTGTGGCAGCTGTGGGATTGGAAGATGGTATCTGAGACAAATCAATTAGTTTTTGCCCTGTGTTCAGAAAATGGGTCCCGTTTCTGTGGCCTCAGTCTGCTCTCCACACTGCTTCCTATCGCTCCGGGACGTCTCTTACTGGACACAAGGACTTTGCCATTCCCCTTGGCAGCACTGGTATCCTGTGGACAAAGTTTCACAAGGATCTGGGTCAGGTCTTGTCTGACATGCAATTGTCCCTTTGTGTCGACTAGTCCTAGAAACAGATCTGGGCAGAAATAGTAGTTAAGCGGAGCCTCTTGACACAACTTCAGCACATCCTGAGGAACTAGTCTCAGCATTGGCTCTTGGAGCTCTCAAGCCGACTCCATAAAACTGGAGAAGGAAGAAACCCGCCCCACACTCACCCGGTGGTGATCCTGCTAGCTGCAGATTCGAGCATTTGCCTACATCAATAGACTCTTTCCTGAATTTAGGTCAATTCTTCAATAGGAACGCTGTGTTCCTCTTGCCAAGGAGCATGTTGTAGGCTGCCTGGATGTTTAGTCTCTGCCTGATCTGAGTGCTCTCAGCAGCCAACTGTATCCATTCAGGAGCCGTGCTTGCTAGCGTCCATAGTGAATGGGCCACACTCTGCTCAGAAATTAGATCTGGAAGGACTGCTTCCCCAAGGGCACTCTCTGGGGACAGATGCATGAGTCAAAGGACATATCAACCAAACTTACCAACAAGCATAACTTGAAAGTGTTGAATGGTAGCTTGAAGGACTTGCCTCAGAGCGCTCCTTACATTTTTAACAGAGGAGTCAGTATTTATCTGTCCATCACTGAATAGCAATGTGACTCTCCTATACTTCTTTAGGAATTATAAAACCACCTCTTGCCACCTGTTTCAAAGATGGTTGTTTTATAGCTTGCCGTGATTGGATATTAGTTTTCTGGCCAGCCCTCTGAACAGCTTCCCAGTATGGTTGGGTGGGACTATAGTCTGTGGTAATTGCCTTCCTTTAGCCCAATTTCAGGCTCGTGACTCAAGGTGGGCCAGTCGCATGCTCCTCACCAAGTACTTGTATCTCGAGCAGAGGAACAAAGAGGGTATGAGTTGGAATTCATTTATTTTGCTGGGGTGTGGGTGTGTGTGTGTGTGTGTGTGTGTGTGTGTGTTTCTTTTTCTTGCTATGAAACCCATGAGCATCCAGGAAATTCCATCTTGCTCAATTAGCCAGAGCTGGTTTCTGGGCTTGCAACCAAAGAATCCTAACTGATAACCATTGCCCAGTGTGGCCTGCCTTGCTTACCTTGACTGGAGGGCCAGCTTGGCATGAATCAGCAAGGAACTGCTATTTGAGATCACCTATTTCATTGCAAGTGCCACCAGAACCCACGTACCAAGAAAAAACAAGGCTTTTCAAGCAACAGATACAAAATAAGTTTTTTGTTTGTTTGTTTTTAAGAGATGGGTTTTCGCTATGTCATCCAGTCTGGAGTGCAGTGGCCATTCGCAGGTGCAATCACAGCTCACTGCAGCCTCGAATTCCTGGGTCCAGTGATCCTCAGGCTCCCGAGTAGCTGGGGGGACTCTAGACATGTGCCACCATGCTCTGCTAATTTTTAAAAATTTTTTCAGAGACGAGGTCTTGCTATGTTTCTCAGAGTCTTGGTTATTTTAATGTTAGAAAAGTCATGCTGGGTTCCAATGCCTGCAATGGAAGAGTTTGTGTCAACACTAGTATTTGGCAGTGAGTAATCTACCTTTGTGGTTTCTCCTCTTGCTCACTTCTCATTCATTGTCTATCCACTTATCCACTGAAATCTTTTTTTTTTTTTTTTTTGAGACAGAGTCTTGCTCTGTCACTCAGGCTAGAGTGCTGGTGGTGGCAGCCTAGCTCACAGCAACCTCAAACTCCTGGGCTCAAGCGATCCTCCTGCTTCAGCCTCCCTAGCAGCAAGGACTACAGGCATGCGCCACCATGCCCGGCTAATTTTTTCTGTTTTTGGTAGAGACAGGGTCTTGTTTTTGCTCAGGCTGGTCTCGAATTCCTGACCTTGAGTGATCCTCCCGCCTCGGCCTCCCTGAGTGCTGGGATCACAGGCGTGAGTCACTGCACCTGGCCTACCCACTGAAATCTGACTTCTGTTCCCACCATTTCAAGTGCTCTCATCAAGGAACCGGTAGTCTCCTGTTTTCCAGATCTAAGGGAATATTTCTAAGGAATATTTCCCAGGCTTTCTCTTACCTGACTTCAGCTGCCATCTATGTGCTGACACCTTCCCTCCAGATCTGGGTATCTATCTACTTAGCAGTCATCTCCCAGTCACCTCAAACTCAGCATGTCCCAAATTGAACTCTGCCTCCCCGCTCAGCTCCCCTCAGTCATGTTCTTCCTGGGATCCTTGTCCTTGTTAACGGCACTTAGTCACCCAAGCTAGGAACCTGACAATCATCATTCTGATGATTCCTGTCCATTTCTTACCTTTCGCAGCTTCTGAGTCACCATGTCCTTTAATTCCTACCACTCTCTTCTCCATTTCCTCCGCAGCCTAAGGCCTTAATTCAGGCCTTCATCATCTCTCTCCTGGGGTACTGCCAGAGCCTCCTACCTACTTTCCCTGCCACCATCGTTTCCCTCCTCTAACCCACCCCTGCCATGGGAAAGTAATCCTTTCTAAAAACGCAAATCCGATCTTGTTACTTAAAGGATGTGCAGTTGCCTACAGGACACATGGGAAACTTCTCAGCCTGCCATGCAGGCTTCTTCATGACCTGGCTTTAGCATCTCTCTCCAGCCTTATAAATTACCCGGCTTCCTTTGCTGCCCACTTTTCAGCAATGCTGCTTTACAGTGCTCTATACAAGCACATCTGTCTCCTACTTCTTTCCCACACCATCCCTTTTCTTTCTGACTGCATTCACCTAGTGAATATACATAGTCATCTTTGAAAGACTGTTCAAGAGACACCTGTTTGAACCTTTTCCTCTGCAGGTAGAACAGCCATTCTCATCTTCATGTGCTCCCCGTCCATACAGCCCGCTGTCACAGTGATTGCGATGCTTGATCACAGTAATTTATTTACATGTCTATTTCCCAAATCTAGGGACTAGTCCACAAGACCACCCTCACTTCTGACACCAGTTACAAGTTTGGGGCCCCCGAGACTACCCTCAGATTTGATAATTCACCAGAAGGACTCACAGTCCTCATTGAAAGCTGTTACAGTCACAGTCACCGTTTATTACAGAGTAAAGTCAGCCAAGGATAGAGATGCATGGGGCAGAATCCAGGAAAGTTCCAAACTCAGAGCTTCCAGTTGTTCTTTTCCAGTAGAATCATGGACAAAGTTAATTTTCCCAGTAACTATACTCACAGAGTATTGCCAACCAGGGAATCTCACCTGCGCCTTACTGTGCGAAGTTTTTACTGGGGCTTGGTCACAGAGACCTGGTTCTTTGCCCTTGTGACTGACCTCAGTCTGCAGCCCCTCCATAAGTCTAGCTGATAAAGTGTGATCCAAAGTACCCCCTGTCCTCCATCACATTGTCAGACTATCTGGTATAGCCCAAAGACCCCAGCCTAAATCACGCTGTTCAGACTATCCAGTGTGGCCTGAGGCCTGTCCCCAGGCAAACAAAGATACTTTTATCAGGCAGGACATTCCAAGGGCTTAGAGGTTACCTCCCAGGAGCCAAGAGCAAAGGCCAGCCTTCTCTTTGGACAAGGTTAAATTCACTCCTTCTGTTAGTTAACAAGTTCCATGAGGTAAGGAGCCTGGTCTTAGACATTTTTAGACCCCCAGTGCATGGCATTATGCTTGGCACTTATGTGTCAATAACTTGATTGGCCAGGCGTGGTGGCCCATGCCTGTAATCCTAGATTGTTTCGTTCCCTCCTCCAATGTATGTAGTGAGTTTTTAGGCTATCCTTTTAGTTGCATTCACAGAACTAAATATGGTTCTTATCCTTGGAAGTCCGTAGCATATCCAATCACCTGTTATCAATCAGCCACCTACTTCCATTCAGTCTTCTCACCAGGGTCACTGTGTCCAGCAGAGGGGAGGAAGGGCTCTCCTCTAGATTGCATTCTCATTCCTGCTGATCCTTTCTTCATTCACTCAATCAACAGTTATTTATTTTTATTTTTTTTAGACAGAGTCTTGCTCTGTTGCCCAGGTTAGAGTGCCGTGGCATCAGCCTAGCTCACAGCAACCTCAAACTCCTGGGCTCAAGCGATCCTCCTGCCTCAGCCTCCCAAGTAGCTGGGACTGACTACAGGTGCATGCCACCATATGCCCGGCTAATTTTTCTATTTTTTGTAGAAATGGGGTCTCACTCTTGCTCAGGCTGGTCTTAAACTCCTGGCCTCAAGCGATCCTCCTGCTTTGGCCTCCCAGAGTGCTAGGACTAAAGGTGTGAGCCACCACAGCTCCAGGCCTCACAATATAATTTTTTTTTTTTGGTAAGACTAGTCAAGTACAGTAATAAGCAGGGACAGTAGTAGACCAAGGAGTTCAATCTGTAACTGACTGAACAATCAAGTGAGATAACTCACTACCTTCGGACCAGCCAACAATATAATTTTTTTAAGCAAATGTGGTTTTTGTTTGATGTCTTTTGATACTCAGGGCAGAGAAAGTAGACCAAAGTCTTGAGATTTTAGCTTGAGGAGCTTGCTTGCTTTGGTAGCATGAGGCATTTGAGTCCCCACCCTGCTTGGGATTCTGTGATCATACCCAATCTTTACACCAAAGAAGAGCCAGATTGCAGTTTTATTATTTTGTTTGCCCACCAAGTGCTGCTGAGAGGTTTGGTGTCGGGTCTTGATTCGACTATGCCTCACCCCCACTACCAAAGGGTCCACCATCCAATGACAAGGCCAAGGCACAGAGGGCCTGGGAGACCTGGGAGGTTGGCAGCAGAGCAGGTGAATTAAGAATGGCCTCAGGCAGCAAATATATGAAGGAAAGGACAGAGTCCCCTAATGCAGTATCTGAGCATTTGTTTCTCACATTCATTCCAAATGATGGTAACTTTTTTGAAAGGTTGATTTTTGTGTCTCTTTTGAGGAGGCAGAAAAGTGACCAGAGGCAGCTTGGGAAACTGGGAGGTGGGCCTCACTATTATTGGGTTTAGCCCAGAGATGTTCTCCCCATTTTGAGGGACAGTGGGGAACCTGAGAGGGGAATTTTGAAACCTAGAGAGCTCTTCTGGCTGGGGCCTCACACAGATCCATTAGCATTTGTAGCTACCTCCTTCCCTTCCTCCCTCCCAGGGGGCTGGCAGTCCTTCCGGCCCTCTGTCTCTCCCTGTGCTTCTGCCCTTCAGGTCTACTCCACAGTCAGACTCGGGAAATAAAAAATGGAACTAAAATCTGTCAGTTCTGCTTTTCATTGGCAACTTTTTTTTTTTTTTTAAGAGATGTGGTCTCTGTCACCCAGACTGGAGTAAAGTGGCAGGATCATAGTTCACTGCAGCCTTGAACTCCTGGGCTCAAGCGATCCTCCCACCTTTGCCTTCTAAGTAGCTGGGACTACAGTAGCATACTACCACGCCTGGCTAATTTTTCTTATTTTTTTTCCAAGAGAGGAAGGTCTTGCTATGTTGCCCAGGTTGGTCTCAAACTCCTGGCTAGTCTCAATCCTCCTGCCTCAGCCTCTTGAGTTACTGGGATTACAGGTGCCAGGCATTGTACCCCACTTCAATGGCAACTTTAACAAAAGCTTTTATAAGGGAGGAAGTTGAAACTGACTCAAATAAGGTCTATCTATGGACTTAATTTATCCATTGTGTTCTGGCCTGCCATTAACACGTAAAGTGAGTGAGAACAATGTAACTGAGATAGTACCTCTCATACTGAATATTTTTTCATAGGCAACTAAGTAGCCAAGGTAACCAAACCTGTCTGGTCTTCCTTGGCAAGAATTGGACTTTGTCTGATGATAAAAGACCAAGCCATTCATTCAGCAAACACCGAGCACCATCTACTGTGCACTGTATATTGTGCTAGGTTCTGAAAAGAGAGCAATGAATACAACGTGGCCCCTGCCCTCAAGGAGCTCATGGTCTAGTGGGACAGAGAGACAAGGAAGCAAACAACTATAATTCAGAGTGTTAGGTGAACTCGTACCAGGTACAGGAGTAACATACAATGGTGACCGATTAACTTGTGAGACTGGTTGGTAGGAATGTCAGATAAGAAAATGGTTTTTTTGAGGAAAGAGCCAGATCATATTTTACTTAAAAAAAAAAAAGCAGCAATATGAAAGAAAAGTGCTTTGGGTAATGGGGGAAATGTAATCTATAGATTTCTCACCTTCCTTACGGAGCTCACCTTCAGCTATCCTAGTGATTTTAGATTTGGTCTATAATCAAGAAAAACAAGAAAAAATGTTTTACTCTAGACAGTTATTAGCAGTACGACCTTATTTACTGTCTGTCTGTAGAAAAATGGCATTGAGAATGTTTTGGGGAGCTTTTGCATCTAGACAAAGCGTCTGTGCAGCACGTCTCTTTCATAGGCAGTAGGTATTTTAGAGCAATGTTTCAAAGGAACTTCGAATTTTAGAAGTAAAGTTGTTTTGGGGGAAAAGTTTATAAAATTCCAATTCCAGCTTTGCAGCTATCTCTATTCTTAAATCTGAACAAATATATAAAAGGGAGTAGCAAAAAGGACAGAGGTCTCAGAGTTAAGGTGGCCGTCTTCCTTGATCAGTCATTCAACACACATTTACTAAGGGCTCGCCTACTCTGTACTAGGCTCTAGGCGCTAGATGCGTGTCCGGGGGGCCAACAGGACACATGTGGTTCTTGCCCTCCTGAAGCTTACAGTCTAGTAGGGCACGCAAACACTAGGCCAATGTACGTAGAAATAAGTGCACAATTACAAACTGCGATCAACTGTCTTGAATAAATAGGAGGGTGCCATGAGAGAGATTAACAGGGAGTCTAATTCGGTTTCGGGAGCAGTCAGGGAAGATCTTGCTGGGGAAGTGACTTTTAAGCTGACTCCCTAAGGATGAATCAGATTTGTCTGGTGAAGAAGGTGGGGAGAGGGGTGGATAAGCTTTCTAGACAGAGATCTGAAACCTATGCTTTGAAAAGAAAAAACAAAAGTACAAACCATATACCCCTCCCCCGAAGAGTTCCCTCTTTGTAATTTATTTTCCATTTTCGGATTTCAGTTCATGTTAATTTAACAAAAATGTGATTTTGTCTGTCACCTACACTCCCTCAACTCTTCCCCACCTCCCCTCCCAGGCCCTGCAGCCAAGCATTCAAAATGCAAGGAGGCTGTGTCGGTACATACGGATCTACCTTCCACACTTTTTGTGAAATAAGGGTCATAATTTCACTTACCATCTCATACTGTTATGGTAAGATTAGATAAATGAAAGTCATTTAGAACAGTGTCTGGGGAAAGTGTAAGGACACGATAAATGTCAACTTACTATTTCAGTTTTAGTCGTGTACTATCATTTATTTACTGAGTTTCCTATTGATGGGCCATTATGTTGTTTCCAGTCTTTGCTATTACTAACCATTCTGCAGTCTCTAAGATTTGACTGAGCAGGATGACGGCACCATATGTAATTGTGTTGGCTCAAGCCTGCAGTTAAAGGCAAGCCAGGTGGCTGTGTTTCTACTCTGGTTCTCCTAAGGTTTACCTCTCACAGCAAAGCCAGCCAGCTGCTTTGTACTTAGTTTTGTCACCCATGTCTGTGCTCAGAGATTTCCAAACATTGTCCTGTTAAGACTGTGACAGGCAACAGTTCCGGAGCACTCTTCCCTTAACACACCCACACGCCCACACATACAGCTGTGCCTCTGAAAACACTGCCGCGTTCTCTCTCCTAGCCCTCCCAGTTGCATAGCTTCCTTTATTAATTCTCCTCACTGGATTTCTGGAGTAGGAGTTAGAATGCCTAGGTTCAAGTTCTAGCTCAATACTATTAATAATTAGTTGTGTGACTTTGGATAAATCACTGACCCCTGGTGTCCTGAGGATCACTGGGCAAAACAAGTATAAAAGTGTAAATAGCGGGTTGAGAGATTCTATCCTTTCCTGTCTCCAGTCCAATCAGTGCCTTGTACTATTCGGGTTCTGCCATTTCCTTTTTTTTTTTTTTTTTGAGATGGTCTCCTTCTGTTGCCTAGGCTAAAGTGCAATGGCATTATCATAGCTCATTGCAGCGTCGAACTCCTGGGCTCAAGGGATCCTCCTGCGCCAGCCTCCTGAGTAGCTGGCACTATAGGCCTTGCGCCACCATGCCCAGCTAACTTTTCTATTTTTTGTAGAGACAGGGTCCTACCATGTTGCTCAGGGTGGTCTCGAACTCCTGGGCTCAAGTGATCCTTCCTACCTCAGCCTCCCAAGTAGCTGGGACTGCCAGTGTTAGCCAGTGGGCCAGGCTAAAAATTTCTGTATTTCTTAGAGATCAATATTAATCCATATCCTTACATATGAAAAAGACCACTGTCTTGTTCATTATCATAACTCAGCTGCATAGCCCAGTGCCTGGCATGTAAATATATTTGTCAAATAAATAGACTGTCTTTCAGAGGAGTGTCTGGTTGTAATTCTGAAACTGTAACACCCATATGGGGTGATGAACTCAAGCTAGAGTCAGCCTTATTGGTGCAAAGGAGAAAATAACCTACTTGAGATATGGACTCAAACACCAAGGGTATTTTCTCTGATTCTCACCAAGGGCAGCCTGAAGTTCCTGTTGCATTGATGCAGAAATGAGGTGAGGTCAGAGGTTGCTTTTAAAATCCTAGAAAAAGGCCAGGAGTGGTGGCTCACACTTATAATCCTGGCACTTTGGGAGACCTAGCTGGGAGGATTG
>NW_012139969.1:277622-281548 GCF_000956105.1 Propithecus coquereli
AAAAAAAAAAAAAATCCTAGAAGTCACAGCATTCTCAGTTGTCTGAAGACTCCTCCCTTGGGTCTCTCTGGGCAGGTTTCAGGGCTTTAGCCTTAGGACTAGCTGTGACACTATCTTGTTCATTGGGTCCATTTTGGAATATTTATTTTTGGTTTGAAATGATGCAAAAACATACCAGACCCAGCCCTGCCTTCCCTGTGCCCACTATCCCCCTCAAACTGACTCCAAGACTGTACCCTGTATCCTGAACCCTGTGAAACCCCCAAGCTCTTCGCTGTGCTTGCCGGAGTGAGAATCAAAGGTTTGCAAAGGCTGCGTGATTCTCCAATGAGGTTTGAAATCGGATGTCGTTTTTGTGTGGATTAGCTACACTGGCGATGGATTACAGAATACAGCCTGCAGGGAGGGAGAAAGAGACACATAGAGCCGCGATTAGCTGCGTTTGTTCCTTCCACCTGAGCACCCCGGACCTCGCAGGCAACCCTTCCAGGGTCTTTCAGTCTGCAAGTGACAAGGAAACGGATGACGATAGTGGGTTCCTCACGCGTAGGTGGTAGCGGCAAGCTAACCCCAGGAGAGGTGCCAGTCAGCAGACAATTTGCAAAAGAATGTATTCGCGTCCTCCCCCAAGGATCTTAACCTCATAAAACGCACACTCCTTTCTCCCCTTTTCTCCCTCCCGCAGTCCAGAGTGGCCCTCGGTCCAGTCTGCAGCCCCTCCCCCTCCGGGCTCCTCGCTGTCTCCCCCTCCCGGACGGCGTCTCCGGCTGCTGGGCCCGCGTCGCCGCCTGTTTGTGAATGAGACGCACAGTTACTCAATGGAGCCGCGGGGGGCTCAGGCGGACGCCGCGCGGCCGCGGCGTTGGCGGTGAGCCGGGAGAGGGGCGCCTTTTCCTCCCTTCCTCTCTCTCGCTGCGGCCGCTCCTGAGGAACCGGGCGAGAGGCCGCTGCGCGGGTCGCAGGGCCCGCAGCCCCGAGGACGGCCAGACTGGGCGGCCCCGCGGCGCCGTCACGTCCCGGAGGAGCGGGAACGCGGCCGAGGCGGCCGGACGCGGAGGAGGCCGGCGGCCTTCGGGAACGGGCACTTGCCGCTGCGGCCCTTCGCCCTGGGCTTTGCAAGTTCTTGATTTTTTAATCGCGGGCGGCTAACAGATCCTCGCCAGCACTTCTTTTTTGCCCCCGGGAGAGGAGGGGGAGTGGGAGGAAAGGAGCGAAGAAAATAAAAAAGGATTTCCTCCCGGAAGAGAGCGACCGTTCGGAGAGATTTTTCTGAAGGAAGCAGAAGCGGCGTTTGCAGCCGCCACGGGCGCCGGGCCTCGCCGGCCCGACCATGCGCGAGCCGGCCTCGGGCTGCTGAGGCGGGGGACGCGGAAGCGGAGGCCGAGCGCGCCGGGTCCGGAGCGAGTTCTGCCTGCCGGGCGGCGGCGGCGGCGGCGGGATGGAGCCCGCGACCGCGCCCCGGCCCGACATGGCGCCGGAGCTGACCCTGGAGGAGGAGCAGGTAAGCGGGGCTGCGGCCGCGCGGTGGGTGTGTCCGGGCCCCCGAGGCCTAGGCCGCCTCTGCCTCCCGAGGCCGGGCCCTTCGCAGCCCGGGGGCGGCAGCGCCCCGGCTCCCGCGCCGGGCCAGCAGGCTGGCCTTCAGCGGCGACCGCGCCCCAGGCCTTCATGCCCTCTGAGGGGGGCTCCGCGGCACCCGGCTGCTCCATGTCCCTTCAGCCGGCGAGGCTCGCGGGCCTCAGACTGCCCTCTTCCCACGCCCCATTCCAGTGGTAAAGTTCCTCGAACTGGGGGCCTGCTCCCCCGACGTCTGCAAAACCGCTACTTGCCCCCGGTCCTTCCACTCCTTTATAAATGTTTTCCATAAGGGTTTTTTAAGGGCAAGAAAAGCCCCAGTTTGGGGGAAGGGTTCCCATGGGGATTATCTCCCTTCCCGAGGAGAGCGGGGATAGCGCTGGATACATAGATGTCCTAGATTTTCAGACGAGCCCCTCGGGCTTCTCAGGGGGCCGTGGCAGGCCTACTTGGACAGATTCTGGAAGATCCTGCCCTTCTCATGCTCCTGAAGTGCCTGGCCTTGACCTCCCTATTCAGCTACCCCGGACTAGGCGCATCTCTTCACTCGCACTTCCCTACCCCCATCTCATCTGCCTAGCTCCATCTTTCCGAAGCTTACATTGTCCCTTAAAGCTTATGACCTTTAGTTCCCAGAAGGAAGTGGTTTGCGGTGTCATTTTGGGGGGTTGGGTAAGGGAAAAGCCCAGGGCCCTTATAACTTTCCCTCCCCCGCATTCCAGCTGTGGAGACTGGACCACTCCTTCCGAGGAAGATAGGAAAGTCCGCTGGCTGAGATTGGGAACCCTAAGGGCTTTTCGCTGTTTATTCTTTGGCATTGCCCATACCCAGCCATTGCTATCTCAAATATAGCCACGGTCTGATTCCATGTTAAAAAAAATTAACAATGTGGGGAAAAAAAGATGAACCGTGCTGGTAATCATTTCAACCTCTCCACCCCTTTTTCCCAAGGACCACATTTGCTAGCAGTCTCTAGTGTGAAGACAGTCTGGTTTTACAAACTGTTACTAGTTAGCGGGCTTGTTTAAGACCTGATTTTCAAAAAGCTCTTGACTTTTCTCCTCATTTGCAGAGATGACATTTTTAATATCTTCCAAAGGCAGACTGCAGTCTTGCCTTTTGAAGCCTTGAGATAAAATCAGCATGGGAAAAAAAATTAAAAGAATTCTGCTTTGTACAAGCAGTGGTAATGTCCTGTTAACTGCTGTTGGATGTTAATAAAATGCTAGTCAGATCCTAGTGCAAGTAGGTGGCCAAGGAGCCCATCCTGCCAGAATTAGGAAATACTCCAATACTAAGGTATGGTGTGTTAGGTTGATTTTAAAAGGGTAAATCTTTCATCTTTTTTTCCTTGGGTCAACCAGATTTGAAGTTTCTGTTTCTAAGAGGTAAAGGCATCTGTATTTTATGAAAATGGCATTAGGTTGCAAATTTAAAAATTAAAACCAGGGAAAGTAATTATTAAGGTATTGATAGTGCTGACAAAGTATTGGCTTTACTCTGTATATAGTGTGTATACATATATAGAGTTGTGTTACTTAACCAGTAAAAATCTTTTAAAGTCAAATGAATGAGATGGGCATTAACAAGGCCTGGATGGAAACAGTAAAATAATTAAGGTTAAGAGATTTTGTGTTTTTTAAAAATCATACCTTTTTTTCCCTACAAAATTCCATATTTTCTACAGGCATTTCAAAATGTTGAAACAAACATAAAAGCAGCTTAGTTCTAATTATCGTAATGTCTGGTACCATATTTTAGTTTAATATCACATAAGAGTACTCTTAACTATTAAGATTTCTTTAAAATGTCTAAACAGCAGCAAATGCATTTTAGTCTCAAAATGGTCCTCGTGGGAAATGACACATTCATTCCATAATGCTGCCCTATTGCTCAAACCAATTTTAAAACTCATTTGGAGTTGAATTTAAAGCTTGTTGCAGAATCTTTGAAATTTCTTCAGTGTTGGAAAATCCTTATACTTTGGAGAATCAGTTTGATTTTTGGAAATAGCAGAAAAACTTTTAGAACCTTATTTCATAAGTAAAGTAGGGGATTAAACTGGGTTGGCACATTTTTAGGCAAAAGTGAAGTGCCTTTAGGCCTTTTTCAGAATGTGTGAACTGCCTTAAAGACATTTCTGGAGCAGATCCTTTCTGGATGATATCTCCTTCTATGTAGTCATGTAAATCAGAAAACGAGAAGTCTTGGACACCATGTCATCCCTCAGCCCCTGTATGCAATATATCATTAGATTTTCCTGAATATTTCTTGGATTCATTGGCTTCCTTCCACACCACTGCCACCACCCCCCTAGTCCAAGCTACTCTCATATCTTTTTTTTTTTTTTTTTT
>NW_012139969.1:285973-286984 GCF_000956105.1 Propithecus coquereli
GGAGGCTGAGGCAGTAGGATTGCTCGAGCCCAGGAGTTTGAGGTTGCTGTGAGCTAGGCTGACACCACGGCACTCTACTCCAGGCAACAGAGTGAGACTCTGTCTCAAAAAAAAAAAAAAAAAAAAATTCTGAGCATATCAAGGGTCATGGACTTTAGTTTAGTGAATATTAAGGGGCCTGGAGGTTTTCTTTAAGGAACTTGACCTAGTATGTACTAATGAATTGAAAACTAAGACAGACCCTGCTTTAGGAAGGAGCTGAACTGTTTTAAAGACTCATTGTGGGTCAGTGCATTTGAGTCTCATTTTCTGCCTTGTATGCCTTTATTGTCTTGGAAAAGACAGCAGTGTTGGGGTACTTCCACTTTGTTTTCTAAATATGAAGCCCCATTTTACAGCAGAATGGCTGGTCCATTGCAGTGCTGCGATTAAAAGTCTTAGTCCCTAACTCTGATTATTTGTTCAGATACAACCTCCAATGTAATTTCAGCTGTTTCACCCCTGTTCTACCATCCTACCTTAATATCTCATACAATTGGGCGTACTTTCTTTTTCCAAATCAATTACTATAACATTTTCCCTCTATGCGCATCTCTACACAAGAACTTCTTGGTTGCCCTCCCTGGCCACTGGAATAATCACCATTTTCTATTCCTGTTCTTCTGTAATAGGGGAAGATGTTTCTAGAAAAGGTAGTTTAGCTTGCATTCCTCAGTGGTGGAGGGCCTAGAATCAGCACTTTCATATCTGATTTTGAAAAGGCCTTTTAAGAACCTGGTTAGGTTCTTAAGCATGGAGATGGGGGTGCAGGTGGGAGGCTGAGAAGCTCCAGAACCTATGGGAAACATTACTTTTTTTTTTTTTTTTTAACTTTCTAAGGGAAACATTACTTGCTTATTAAACAATGAAACCCAAACAGTAGATTAAAGATGACTTTTTCTTCAGTTTCTTCTTCTGAGAAAAGGAGAAAAGCATTCCATTTTTCTCTGGGAAAGGCGGTTTCTACAATAT
>NW_012139969.1:287034-289647 GCF_000956105.1 Propithecus coquereli
ATCCTTATTTGGTAACTTTGATGTATCTTGCCTTTATTTTATTCAGTTCCTCAATAATTATAGAGCCTACAGTTGGGTTATGAGAACAAATATGATTTGCCTTTAAGGAGCTTATATGAATAACAACAAAGTAATAATAGTAACTGTTTCCTGAGCTCCTGCTTTGAGTCAGGCTCTGAGCTGGATATTTCACATACAGTTAATCCTCCCAAGATTGGAATTATTACCCTCATTTTGACAACAAGAAAACTCTGACCGAGAGAAGGAAATTGCCTAGGTCACATAGTTAGCAAGTGATGGAGCCATGATTTCCACCTAGGTCTAGGTTATTCTGCCTCTCCTGTCAGTATTTCCTCTATTATACTGTATTACTTCCCGTGAAGCCATTAGCCAATTTACTCAGATGTCTAAGTGGGTATAAAATAGCTAACTTTGTGGGTTTTATTATTGATATATATGTATTTGGTTTTGGTCATGCTTCTTAAAATATGGTTTAAAAAGGGCAGACAGAGGAAAAGATTTGGAAAACCTTTACTCAGAACTAAGTATTGCCAGCAGGAACATATCATATACTCTATGTAAGAAATTACTCTTTAAAAAAATTTGTTCCTTAAAATAGAGTTGGAAACTCTTCATTTTAAGGTGTGGTCACAGTCACTATAAAATTTTATTTTCTTTGTATCTTTTGTACAAGAGAAATAACTATTCTTGGAGCCAAATATGAAGAATATTATGTCTCCAAACTATAAAAACCAAGGTGTTTTTGTGTCACTGATATATTCCCTTTTTGATATATTTATGTGTAAATGTAAAAGCCTTTCTTACACGGGGTGGAAATTTGGCAATGCGAAGGATAATTTCTACATATCACCGTTAACTTTTGTTGTCATTGTGTTACTAATTCTCAATTTTACTTTTTCACAGCATGCACTCACATTTATAACTTGTTTTTTCTTTTCTTTCTTTTTTCTTTTTTTTTTTGGAAAAAGAGTTTCATTCTGTCACCTGGGCTAGAGTGCCATGGCGTCAGCCTAGCTCACAGCAACCTCAAACTGCTGGGCTCAAGCGATTCTTCTGCCTCAGCCTGCCGAGTAGCTGGGATTACAGGTGTGAGCTATCACGACCGGCTGATTTTTCTATTTTTAGTAGAGACGGGTCTCTGTCTTGCTCAGGCTGGTCTGGAACTCCTGAGCTCCAAGGATTCTCCCACCTCGTCCTCCCAGAGTGCTAGGATTACAGGCGTGAACCACTGTGCCTGGCCTCACATTTATAACTTGACCTGAAGTTAGTAATTTCATTGAATTCGCTAGATTATAATCAATTTGACCACAGAGGATAGTTAAGAGTATCTTATTTATCTGTTCCATGTCTGTGTACCTACAGAAATTTAAGTGAGACTCTTTGGGTTACATTTTTGTCTCTTTGGATATAAATTGTGAGGAGAAACTCCTCTTTGAAGTAAATCATAAAATAAAGACTCTTAACTAGAACTCTCAGTAGATTCGAATTCAGTGTTATTACAGCCTTTTAGGGTCTTTGGGTTTTGCATACATATCCTAGTAGTGGTTGATAGCTTAGGGCAATAAAGTCATTTTATGTATGTATGTAAAGTTGGGGTCTCACTCATAGTCCATGTCAGTCTGGAACTCCTGGGCTCAAGTGATTCTTCTGCCTCAGCCTCCCAAGTCACTGGGATTACAGGGGTGAGCCACCTTGCCTGACCCAACAGAGTAGTTTTCTAAAGTACTTACACTTCTATTCATATTTTTATTTAAACCAAAGATGGTTTTAATAACTCATACAGTGCTTCTTTCACATTAAAAGTAATTCATGAGTTTCTTTAAAGTTGCTACAACAAGTAATGTAATATTTATTTTCAAAGCCCCTGAAGAGGCTTTAGAGTTCATGTTATTTAGAGTAAGTATAGTGTAAGGATTAATAAGGAAATGCATGTAGACTGCTTAGCCCAGTGCTTATATAGGAAGCACTCAGTAAAGTTAGCCATTATTATGGTATTTCTTGTCTTTGAATAATGAAAAGTTTTAGAGCCAAGTTAGCTTAAACCAATCCTAAGTGGAAAAATATTCATATTCACCCTGGGGACTATCACTTATTATGGGTTCTTATGAATGCCAGAAAATTGTTATCTTGTATCTTTATAGTGTAGTTTTCAGAAACCTATTCTAATTCCATGCTGTGATTTGTATTTTTATAATGGAATCTTTTAAAGCTAAAAATTTAACTGCTTTACAGTGGACTTCAGAGACATCTGGCACTTTTCCCAAGGGCAAGGGTTTTGTCCTTTTTCTTGTGGCCAAGAACTTCCCTTTTCCCACAGTCTTACATGTCCTGTGCTAAAATGTCATCTTTCCCCTCGGAAGTACCCATACGTCAAGGACTGAGTGATTCATGATGTTAAATTGAGGCCTTCCAGGGAGGGAAAGGAGAGGTGGGAAAGACGAAGAATTCTCATTATTGCCAGTAGTTAATGATATTATAATTAGATACATTACATAATTGTATGTATAATTAGATACATTACATAATTAGATGCAATTACATAAAAATCTCATTTGGATGTGAGAATTTTTACTCTGTTAAAAATTTCTGAGC
>NW_012139969.1:289697-290329 GCF_000956105.1 Propithecus coquereli
GTGCCACGACGCCCGGCTAATTTTTCTGTTTTTAGTAGAGACGGGGTCTCGCTCTTGCTGGACTCCAACTCCTGAGCTCCAACGATCCTCCCGCCTCTGTCTCCCAGAGTCCTAGGATTTACAGGCGTGAGCCACCACCCTGGCCTACTCTCATATCCTGACAGGACTTTTCTTTCCTATCTGGTCCATCTGTGCTCAGAAGCCAATGTCAAATTGCAAATCTGATTGTATCTTCCCCTCAGCCTGCCTGTCCCCAAAATAAGCATTCATAAAACCCTTTGGTGGCTTTTCTTTGCTCTTGGGATCAAGTTACAACTCGAGTATGGTCTGTATGTCTAAGCCCTGTGCAGCCTAGGGTCCTAGCTAATTCTCACACTTGTTTCTGCTCCAGGTTCTTTGCACAAACTGCTTTCATCTGTCTGGAAACACTTCCCTTTGTTAACCCCTCTTCATCCTTCAGCTCTCAGGTTTCACTTCCTCAGGAAGGCCTTCCTTGATCTCCTCAATTAGGTCTCTCCTGGCTCTCAGAGCACTATTTACATGTCCTTCATGTCACTTATCACAGAGTTAACAGGTATTAGTGTAATTACATGACTGCAAGCTCCATGCGGGTTGGGTTGGGTTGGGTTGGG
>NW_012139969.1:302865-304938 GCF_000956105.1 Propithecus coquereli
ATTTCCAGATAGTCTAAGAATTCTGACAGTTATCATGCATGAGTAATGCACATAGAAGGTGGTGGTAGTGAGGCTGCCTGTAGCTCATTTTATATTGTTAATACTTTCTGCACCATCCATTGGTTCTTTGGTTTATTTCTTCTTTTTGGGTTACAGATTACCTTTAGGCACACTGGTGGTCCTTTTCTGCTTCTGCTGCTGCTTCTTTGTTTCAGATAAAACTTTAAAAGGTCATCTGATAATCTAAAAATGACTCACACAGTGCAAAGAATGACAAGTTTGTATCATCTTCCATATCTTACTTAAACAGACTTTGTGAAAAAATTCTCATTCCATTGTTTAGCTCAGTGGTTCCCAACCAGGATGATTTTACCATCTAGGGAACATTTGTCAATATCTAGAAACACCTTTCATTATCAGGACTGCAGTGGGGAGGGTGCTACTGGCATCTAGTGGGTAGAGGCCAAGAGTGCTGCTAAACATCCTCTAACACAAGACTGCTTCCTACAGTAAAGAATTATCTGGCCCAAAGATCAGTGGTGACAAGGTGGAAAAATCATGGTTTATCTCTGAAGAATTTTGTAGCTAGGAACAGTTACAAGTTCTTACTGTTAAGTTAAAGATAGGTCTTTGCTTAACACATTTAGTATTTATTCAAGTATGTGTCCCCAAATACTGGCTTCAGTTGACTTCACATAACTGAGAAACTCCGGTCTAAAACGATTTTATAACATAACCATCGCAGAGGGTAAAATGAGCCATCTCCACAGCCTTTGCAGGAATTTTCAGAGATGGAGAGATATTATATGACAGGCAGAACCCTATGGAGCCCTATCATGGCTTGATAATGTCATTTTTGCTTTTCCTCTCCAATTCTTTCTTGAAATTTTTTTTTTTTACCTTATTTTTTTCAGAGATGGATTCTTGCTGTGTCACCCAGGCTGGAGTACAGTTGTGTGATCATAACTCACTTCAGCATTGAACTCCTGGTAGGGATCCTCCTGCCTCAGCCTCCAAAGTAGTTAGGACTACAAGTGTGTGCCACCACACCCAACTAATTTTATTATTTTTTGTAGACAGAGGGTCTCACTGTGTTGTCCAGGCTGGTCTTGAACTCCTGGCCTCAAACGATCCTCCCACCTTGGCCTCCCAAAGTGTTGGGATTACAGGTGTGAGCCATTGCCCCTGGTTTATTTTTATTTTTAGTTGACGCATAATGATTGTACGTATTTATAGGGTACAATGTGATATTTCAAAACATGTATACCTCCAAACGTTTTGAGTGTTGCTATGAAGTGTCTCTGTTCCTCTAGTAAGGTGATTATTATGAGCAATTCTCTTTCCATTTCATGTTAATGTCAACTGAGAGGAAGTTTTTATGTTCATTCAGTGATCATTTATTGTCTGTTGCTATGTGTCAGGTCATTGTATCATGGGTTTGGAGCTCTCTGTCCTTGAGGAATTGCCCTCTGGTTCTCAGTAAGCCGTTCTTAAGGTACCCAAGAATTACAGCGTACCCACCAAAGAGGAGGGCTTGTTATATGCAATGAGGGCAGGGACTTGATTTTCTCTGCATCGTTAGTATACGTTGTGAGGGTTTAAAATATGTTTGCTGAAGAATGAGTGAAAGTGTATTAAAATCATTTATTCCTCACACAGCCTATGAAGCAGGTATTATTTTGCTTAGGATGATTATCTTTAAGATAGAGGGATGATATGCAGAGGCTTTCAGTAATGTAGTGAGGAGAAGCACTGGGACTTGTTCTGATTAAGTGCAGTCTTCTCTCCAGTGCACTTCATGTGCCTTTAACTGTATATTTGTATGTATGACACACACACACACACACACACACACACACACCCCGAAACAGCTCTGCCATGGCATACGCATCCAACATTCCTGGTTTCAGCTATTCACACATTTTCCTATGGGGTGTGGTTACATTGTTTCTGCTTATTTATTGTTCTGAGGTGTAGCTGTTACTGTATATTTATTTGTGAAAGAAATTATTTGCTTTAATGAGGTTAGTGAACTTGGGGGTTCATATAGGTCTTTGGCTCTTAGAATGTAAG
>NW_012139969.1:309548-310200 GCF_000956105.1 Propithecus coquereli
GTGCTTTTGTTAAGTTTCTTCTGATGCTTCTAAAATTAATTTATTTACACTTAACCTTTTAAAATTTCATTTTGTGAAATTTAATGTTCACTATCATTTGTTGAATCTTATGTCCCAAGAACTTTACAAATATTACTTTTCATCCCTCTTACAACAATTCTGTGGAGTATTACCCCCATTTTATAGATGTGGAAATTAAGGCTCAAAGAAGTTAAATAACTTGCTTGGATTCTAAACCATAAGTGCTAGAACCTGGTATTCAAATCCTTGTCTGTCTGACTCCAAAGCCTATTGTTTTTGAATAACATTCTAGTCCATTGTTCCATCTAGTTTTGATCTTTTGGATCTGTGTTCTATTTTTACTGTATATTTGTTTTCTTAGCTAAAGACCCTCCTATATGTAAGCATGACCCATTGCCCTTATCTAAGTCTTTTGTGGGACTATACCTAATTTGCTGGTAACCCTTTTAAAATTTAGCACTCAGAACTGAAGACACCACAGGTGTTTCTTTTTTTTTTTTTTTTTGAGACAGAGTCTCACTCTTTTGCCCGGGCTAGAGTGAGTGCCGTGGCGTCAGCCTAGCTCACAGAAACCTCAAACTATTGGGCTCAAGCGATCCTCCTGCCTCAACCTCCAAAGTAGTTAGGACTA
>NW_012139969.1:310250-313569 GCF_000956105.1 Propithecus coquereli
TTTAGAGAAACTGTTTGACATTTCTGGAACTGAATGCCAGTGCACCATTTTGTTTATGGGTACAACTCAGCATTATTATGGAATTATCAGAGACATTAAAAAAAAATTGGATCTTTTTTTCTCTTTAGCTATCCAAAGCATCATTTTCTTTCTTAGTTGACGTCAAGCTAGGGAAATGCTAGCCTTGTAGGTGATTTTGTGAGAAAATCAGAAGCAACTGAAAACTTGTGTTTTGAATGGAACCGCTAGAACCACTTGAACCTGGAAGCTAGTTAGAGCCTCTGATTATTGTCACATTGTCCTTACAGTGCTACAAGTATTTGAAAAAGTCCATGCTAAAACTTTTTTGGGGGGGGGAGGGGCAGGGGAGGGGAGAGGAGAGAGAGAGAGGGTGTCAAAACTTTTGATAATAATAATGGCTAAGTACTACCTACTAGTATGGCTATAAATAAAAATGAAACAAAATGGAAAATAAGTATTGACGTTGCTGGTGGGACTGTAAAATGGTGTGGCTGCTATGGAAAAGAGTTTGGCAGTTTCTCAAATGTTTAAACATAGAACTACCATATGACTCAGAAATTTCACTCTTAAGTATATATTCAAAAGAACTGAAAGCAGGGCCTTAAAGAGATACTTGTATATCCATGTTCATAGCTGCATTATTCTCAATAGCCAAAGGTGTGAGCAGCCCAAATGTTCATCAGCAAATCAATAGATAAGTAAGTACATACAGTGGAATATTATTCAACCTTAAAAAGGAAGGAATCTTGATATATGCTATACCTTGATGGACCTTGGAAACATTATGTTTAGTGAAATAAGCCAGACACAGGAGGACAAATGTTGAATGATTCCACTTACATGAGGTACCTAGTCTAGGCAAGTTCACAGAGTTAGAAAGTGGAGTACCAGGGGCTGGGGGAAGATGGGGAGTTATTTAATGGGTACAGAGTTTTTACTGGGGGTGATAAAAAAAGTTTTGGGTTATAGATAGTGGTGATAGTTACGTAACAGTGTGAATGTATTTAATGCCAATGAATTGCATACTTACTAATAGTAAAAATAATAAATACTGTTATGTGTATTTTACCACAGTAAAAAAAATGGCTAAGTACTGTGCTACATGCTTTACAGGTTTTAATTCATTTCGTGAATAATGCAGCTAGTCGGTAAAAGGAAAGAATAGGTGTTACTTCCACTTCTAGTTTGGCTGCTGCTCTTGAGCCTAGAATCTCTTCATAAGTGCAGTTTCTTGGTGACAAAATGTATCTGTGTTAATAATTTGTTAGAATGTGAATTGTCATGTGTTTTAAACACCTGAATATTTCCCCTGTGATATCCACTTGAGGTCTATTCTATAGGAGAATAAGTTTCTGTGTAGGACAAAGCACTGAATGTTATGATGCAAATGGACTCATATGCATAGCATTTTCTTCCCCACTTCCCCCAGCATAATTCTGGGAATGATCTGAAATATTGTTGATCTAGAGCAGTGCTTCTCAAAGGGTGTTTCCCAGACCAGTAACATCAGCATTCCCTGGGTGCTTGTCAGAAATGCAAATTTTCAAGTCCTACTGTGGACCTAGTGAATGAGAAACTCTGGAGGTGGAATCCGGTAATCTGTATTTTAATAAGTCTCCAAATGCATGCTCAAAGTTTGAGAACTAGTGATTCGGAGAATATATAGGGTGCTGTTGTGTTGGTCAAGGAACCATCTAGAAGTGAGTTTACAACTTCAGGAAGGGAAGTTCTGGATCTACAAGTTGGCTGTGGAACTAGGTATAGAGCTAGTCTGAACTAGATGAAAGCTCCGGAATCATTCGATTCTATACTAGAACTGTACTGTCCACTGGGAGAGGAACAATAAGGCAAAATTCTCACACTAGCATTTATCATGGTTTCTCTCATCAGAAGAAAGCAGAGCCTCTATCCACTTGGGAAATAGAAATGGAACCACTTGAGAAATAGAAATGGAACCAGGATGTCTACATGATTGAAAAGAGGGCATTGAGACACCTGATGTCCACTGCAGATGGCATTCCCTAGAGAGATGCTTGGCTTCCAGGGGAGTATTGAATCAAAGAGACACAGGCTGTTCTGATTCAGCCAGGAAAACCTGCCAACTTTGACAAGGCTATTCCATAGGGAAGCTCATGTTACTCCAGTGTCAGTTGCCTTGAGAATCTGGACCTGGGAGTTACCAGATTTTGCTGTCTGGGTTCTGCCAGGGAGCTGAGCTCAGTTCTAATTGGAATTGAAAATGGGGTACTGCAGTGAGGACAGCCAGAATGTAGGCAGCTTTTCAAGGCTTCATTCTTTGTAGGTTTGCAAATGGCCTCTTAGGTACCATAAGGTGCTCAATTTGTACTATTTTATGAGCATGTATAGGTTTTTTCCTGAGTTTAATCTGAGAGCCTAGTTGGATTTGAAAGTATCTGTCTAGTGGGTTTGAAATGGCTGAGGTCTGAGATTAGCTTCTGGGATGACTGACATTGCCTAATTGTAGACTCCTGACCAGTTGCAGTCCTTTGTGGCAATAATGGAGCTGTGGGTAAAGGGGACTTTGAGGAAGAGTCCTCGTTTCTCGAGTATGTGACTCAGACTCAGGATTGGTTGATTATCTAGGGCACAAGGTTGGGTTTCAGTTTCAGGAAGAAAGCAGGAGCCAGTTAGATTTGGTGCAGATTAGCAGCAGGTCTAATCTGCAGGCTAGGGCCAGATTAGCACCAAGTCTCACATACCAAGTCCTAGAATTTTGGACCAGAAGTCATCAAGTCACTTCTGTCAGGCCCACTTGGGACTTTGGGACTGGGGCAAAATTGAATCTGAGGGATATGTGAGGGTGGACTATATGAGAATGAATGTGTTATTGGGGGATAGAGATGGAAGCAGCTGTCAGGTAGCTTCAGTTATGTGGAGTGGAGGAAATATAGACCCAGGAAGAAAGGGGCTAGTGTGCCTGCTTCAGCAGCACAAACACTAAAATTGGAACAATACAGAGAAGATTACATGGCCCCTGCACAAGGATGACGTGCAAATTCGTGAAGCATTCCATATTAGAAAGAAGGAAAGAAAGTTAGTTACCATTCTGGTCTTTCCTGGACTGATTGTAATTTGCCGGGGACCCTCCTAAAGTTTAGCACTCAGAACTGAAGACAGGGCCGGGCACGGTGGCTCACACCTGTGATCCTAGCACTCTGGGAGGCCGAGGCGGGAGGATTGTTTGAGCCCAGGAGTTCGAGACTGGCCTCAGCAAGAGCGAGACCCCGTCTCTACTAAAAATAGAAAGAAATTGGCTGGACAACTAAAAATATATAGA
>NW_012139969.1:314909-315748 GCF_000956105.1 Propithecus coquereli
AAAATCACTAACACAGAGCATATTTTATAATAAAGTGTTGAATATCTCATAATTTATTGAATACTGTACTGAAAGTGAAAAACAATGGTTGTATGGGTACTTGAAGTATGGTCTACTGAAGGTGTATGACTTTTGCACCACGTAAAGTCAAAAAATTGCAGGTTGGACCATTGTACGTCAGGGGTTGTCTGTATTACAAATGAAGTCTGATAGACTTCCTTGGTTTGGACATTGTGCTTCTGTAATGTGCTCATTGCCATCCCTGGCAATGGGACCAGGCCAGGGATAGTTGCAGAGCAAATCAATAGAAAGGGCATGGGCTTTAGAGTCAGACTTGATTTTAGAATCTTAGTGGTACTGTCATAAGCAATGTGACTTGGCAAAGTCAACTTCTCTGGGCCTCTCTTTCCTCATATTTAAAATGTCTTAATAGCGGGTGTGGTGGCACCCACCTGTAGTCCCAGCTACTTGGGAAGCTGAGGTGGGAGAGTCCCTGAGCCCATGAGTTAAAGGCCAGCCTGGGCAATATGGCAAGACCCTGTCTCTAAAAATTAAAAATAAAATAAAATTAAAAAGTCTTATTGTCTATAAGTGGGTCTGTTGGAAAGGTTGAATAAAATGTGGTTCTAAAGTACTTGACTCATGGCCAAGCACACTATAGGCACTCAGTAAATGTTTGTCTGTTTTTCTCCATCCTTCCAGGGCATTCCTTTAAAATCTACCCCACCTCCCTAGTTCCTAATGATTTTTTTTAGGCTGTGTTCGGGTGTGATTGTTTATTTCTAGCAGGGCTATTGTGCCCCACCGTGGCAGCACTCTTTTTTTTTTTTTTTTTTTTT
>NW_012139969.1:317720-318848 GCF_000956105.1 Propithecus coquereli
AATAATGCCTGCTTTGTAGGGTTATTATGAGATTTAAATGAGATAAGTATACCAATAGCTTAACATTTTGCCTGGCAAATATTAATATATGTAACTTACTAAACTAATTGGAAGAAATCTTACTGTCCACAAAGATATCATGAAACACTTCATTGAATGCCTTGCTGAAGTATGGATCTGTTCTATGTATCAGTGTTTTTCAGACTTTATCATGCATGAGAATTACCTGGGGATCTTGTTAAAATGCAGATTCTGATTCAGCAGGTTTGTGGTGGGGGCTGAGGTTCTAACAAGCTCCTAGGTGATGCTAGTGTTGCTGGCTTGCAGACCACACTTTGATTAGCACTTGTATATATTACACTCCTGTATTTCTCTGTCTAGTTATATTTGTTCCTGAAGGATGTGTTTTCAGTGAATCGCTTCTGGTGATTCCAAAAGCTTACAGCCCTTTCTAAAAGCTTAAAACTCTCCTTTTAAAGAAGAATCCGTAGGCCAGAGATAGGTGTGTATGTACATGAATGAGATATCAATTGTGCAGTTTACCAAAGATTGATGTCAAAGTTATCAGGGACTGGGAACTTTTGTAGCCTTCAGTAGATGCCTCATCTTTGAAATTGGACCACGTTTACCCATCCCCAGACTTTGACACCTTGCTTATCTTTAAAGATCTACAACAGAGGTTCAGCAGGGCTCTCCTGGAGTTCTCACAGTTGTCAGGTCTGGAGGCTTGAACTGATCTGGAATAATTAGGGGATCTACTGTTTTGGAATTCAGTTCTCTCTTTCCACAAGGCTTGTTTTTTCCCTCTTTAAGTTGAAGATCGTACTTGATAAAGAAATGGAAGAAGTAGTTGTTAATCTAGAGTTTTCATAGGGCCCTTTGTGTTATCCTTAGCTTTATTAACAGTCTTTGGCCGTTAGGTTTGAACCACCACTCTTACCTTTTTACTGTGTCCTTCATTTTTTTATACATATGTGTATTTGTGAGGGGCCTTTTAACATCTACTCACCTATGGAGAATACTGTTCAACCATACTAGTCTCTTCAGATTGTTCCCTTTTTAAATTTGAAATTGGAATAATTGGAATAATTTACATAATTGATTGTTAGAATCTCACTTTTTTTTTTT
>NW_012139969.1:319558-326420 GCF_000956105.1 Propithecus coquereli
AAGAAAGAATAAAAATACCAGCATCTGTCTTTTCTTTAGAGTTTTAGATTGAAATTTTAATTAGTTAAATCTGCATTTTAAAAGCGCTAAAATACAATGGATAAAAATATGGGCTCTTCAGAGTCAGAGAAACTGAGTTATTTAGGCTCTACCACTTTTCCTATTTGGGATTTTGGGCAAGTTACTTAACAGTTGGAAACTTAGTTTTCTCATCTATAGTATGCGGATAATAAAATCAACCTCCAAGGGCCACTGAGAGGACTTGATAATCCATCTAAATCTTACTGTCTGACTTGGGGTTAGAACTCAGTACCCAATAAATACTAGCTATTGTTAAGGCCTGGTGTTATTTAAATCAGTGTAGTAAGGTTTACATCATGACTTTAAGGATAGCCAGTTATTTGATAATGTGAGGTAGGCAGGTGTCCTCATCCTTTTTTGGATGAGGAAGTTTATGGCACAGAGAGTTTTGACTTGCCTGATTAGAATTCTGCTGTGGCAGAACCGGGTCTTTAATCTGTCATCATTAGTGTTACATCTAGGACTTGTTCTTGTCTTAACTATCTCCTTCTGACAACACGTAGCTGTTGGCTATCACACCTACATAGTTACTTTCTCTTTGAAACTATCAGCAAGAATTTATCAGGCTTTCTGTCCCCTTACCTTTTTTTTTTTTTTAGGTAAATGTGATATTCAGCAAATGTCTAGGTGCTTGAAGTTCCCTATTTCTTTTTTTTTTTTTTTTGAGACATAGTTTTGCTCTGTTGCTGGGGCTAGAGTGCCATGGCATCAGCCTAGCTCACAGCAACCTCAAACTCCTGGGTGCAAGCAATCCTCCTGCCTCAGTCTCCCGAGTAGCTGGTACTATAGGTGCTGTAGGTACCATAGTAGCTGGTACTATAGGTGTGTGCCACCATGCCTGGCTGATTTTTTTCTATTTTTAGTAGAGACGGGGTCTTGCTCTTGCTCGGGCTGGTCTTGAACTCCTGACCTCAGGCGCTCCTCCCACCTTGGCCTCCCAGAGTGCTAAGATTACAGGCGTGAGCCACCATGCCCAGCCCCTATTTCTATAACATCATTACCACCACGACAATTTTGGGATCTGAGTCAAGAAAACAACCATATTCTCCATCACTGAGTAGAGTAGTCCGATGGGTACTCCCCAAAGCTGTATCATGTCTCTCTCTCTCTTTTATCCTCATTCAGAAATTCTCAAGTGGTTTATGGATTTCTCCTGGGTAATACCATTTTGAGATGTACTGCCATTCCACTTCCCCTCTTAAGATTTGAAGACATTTGCCCATTCATTGGCATGCTATGTTTGCAAATCCACTAAACTCAGATTTTTATGGGTAAGGAGCATGTCTTATTTATTTTATAAAATCCATAAACTTACTTTATTTTATTTTGTGTATCATTATAGATGTCTAAAGATTGGCAGTTTAATTCCCAGGTATTTTCCTCTATGACTCAGTAGTCACCTCTTCCATTCCTTTTCTTCTCATGTTATTCCTGATATTCTTTCCCAGTTTTATCTGGGAATTTTTCTCTTTCTCTTTTTTTAATTTTAAGTTCTCATGATCAGATTGGTAAGTGTTCAGATGTATTCCTCCTACTCTCTGTGAACAGCACTTTCAGTGGGTCAAGAGCCCATCATCATTCACACACATACTTACCAGAACGGTGCTACCGTGCTTGGCGTTGGCTGTGTGGTGTGGTATAGAAGACTTGGCTTCTGCACCCCCGACCTTACGGTGTAGTAGGAGCAGATAGAGAATACATAAGCCTTCACCATACTACATGGTCAGTGCCTGGCTGGAAAGCAGTAAGAATTTATAGGATGAAGTAGGATTAAAGCTGACCTAAAAGGGTAAATAGGAATACACCAGGTTTGGGAATAGGGGGAAGGGGAAGAGGAAAAATGTTCCAGCATGATCTGGAAAGCCAACTCCGCTGTATTGACAGCCATTCACATTCCTCTTTTCTTTCCCAAAATCTCAGCTGTCAATTGGAAGAAGAGATAAAAGTTGTTACTAAAAGGCCTCTCCCACCCCCTAGGTTTGCCAAGTCCTTTAGATTTTTTTTCCCCCAGTAAGACTTTCCAGATTTCTTCAGGGTTATGTGGTTCGCCAGTCATTAACCGGCTAAAATGTGTAGCTGTTGGCAACCAGTCTCAGGTTCTTCCTCCTGGGGAGTGACCAGCTTCCCCGTGGTTCCCTCTGGGAACCTGGGTAACTTTGCTCTTGCCGATGGGTGAGGAGCTTCCTGTTTATTCTCCAGATTTCTGTTTTTCCTATGTTTCTCTTCTGTGTTATATTCTGCTGCCTCTTAACCTCTTGGCATGAATTTTCTCCTATGACAATTTAGAATTGTTTGCATCCTTGTTTTCTTTTTTATTTGTTTGTTTCTTGAGTCTCGCTCTGTCACCTGAGCTAGAGTGCAGTGGCATCAGCCTAGCTCACAAGAACCTCAAACTCCTGGGCTTAAGCAATCCTCCTGCCTTAGCCTCCCAAGTAGCTGGGACTGTAGATGTGCACCGCCATGCCTGGCTCATCTTTTTTTGCTATTTTTCGTTGCCCAGCTAATTTTTTTCTATTTTTAGTAGAGACGGGGTCTCACTCTTGCTCAGTCTGGTCTCAAACTCCTGAGCTCAAGCGATCCTCCTGCCTCGGCCTCCCAGAGGGCTAGGATTACAGCCGTGAGCCACCATGCCTGGCCCATCCTTGTTTTTTTTTGTTTTTTTTTTTTTGAGACAGAGTCTCACTCTTTTGGCTGGGCTAGAGTGCCGTGGCGTCAGCCTAGCTCACAGCAACCTCAAACTCCTGGGCTCAGCAATCCTCTGCCTCAGCCTCCTGAGCAGCTGGGACTACAGGCATGCGCCACCATGCCCGGCTAATTTTTTCATATATTTTTAGTTGTCTGCTTAATTTCTTTCTATTTTGAGTAGAGACGGGGTCTCGCTCTTGCTCAGGCTGGTTTCGAACTCCTGAGCTCAAACAGTCCGCTCACCTTGGCCTCCCAGAGAGCTAGGATTACAGGCGTGAGCCACCACGCCGCCTGGCCCCATCCTTGTTTTCTTGTTGAATTATTTTCTCTGTTGTCTTGAGGAATTCTTCAGCCTCTTTGGTAACTTTTGCCTGGAGAGTGGTTTTTAAGCCTGAGAGGAGAGATGCCAGCCTACGTTTAGAAAATATTGACAGATGTCTCCAGCAGGAAAGTGAATGTGACACACTTTCTGCGGTGCCTTGGGGCATCCCTGTCGAGCTATAATCCTTTACCCCTTTGTAGAGCTCTTTGACTCCTTCCCTTTGGCCTTGAAATGAAGACTGTCAGCAAACTTACTATCCTTTAGTGACATAGTTTAAAATGCTTTAAAAAATATTATGTTCAGAAATTCCTTTTACATGTATTTTAGTTAAAGGTTATATAAAATTAATACACTTGGTGTTTTTATTTTTTGAGTAGATAATGTAGTCATAAGACTCAAGGTACAAAAGGGAATATGGAAAATACTAATCTTAGCACCACCTCTCCCAGCCACCTAGTTCTCTTCTGAGACAGCTGATTTTACCAGGTTTTTTGTATATCCTGCAAGAGTAATTTTGTGCATAAACAAATACATGACATATATATTACCTAATAAGATGAATGATATGTGTCTTGTATTTCTCAAGGCCACTTAGCAGAGTGGAAAGAGTAAGGATTTGAAAAGACTTGGATTTAAACCTCAAAACCTCAGCTCTGCCTTTTATTAGTTGAGTGACCTTGGCAGGCTTGCTTAGGCTCTGGGAGCCTTTGATTTCTTTATGTGGTTAATAATACTTAGCTTGTCAAGGCTGTCGTTGAGTATGATATATGTGTAGTTCCTTCTTCGGCATGTCTTAAATGATTCACAAATGGTTGCTACCATTGTTCTTTCTTTCTTTCTTTCTTTCTTTTTTTTTTTCACTAACCCCAGTCAGCCTCATACCATTGTTATTTCTGGCAGGACCATATGGTGGCTTGTGTGAACTGGGAGAGGCAAAGTCTTGCTCTAGCAAATGAAGGGGTTGAATTGCCGCCTTTACGTAACATGTGACTAATGCTGTCTTATGTGTGGAAGGGAACCATGAGCCACGGGTGACAGAAATTTTGAAAAGGAATAGAGTGTTTTCTGCTCTGTCATGTACTGGAGACAAGGCTATTCCTGGTCTAGGGCCTTCACACTTGGCTGGTGGAGTGCTGATAAACCTTAGCCCTTCACTTCCTCTGGTAGGAAGTCATTAACGCTGAGGAGCTTTTCATGTTTAATAGCTCAATTAACTCTGGCCCTTCAGTGTTGCCTGTATCTTTGGACTCCATGGAAAGTTTCCCTTCAGCCCCGGTGTCCTGTTGTTCAGTTACCAGTGTGATGTTAATCCTTTAATAGCAGTTGGGTTTTTTCTTCTTTTGGTTCTTGCACAAGGCCTAATGTAAGAGATGGAAGAGTCCCGTGGTTTCAGAACCATTCCCATTTGGTTTCATCAAGACTGGGTGTTAGGCCTTTCTTCATGGGTATTTGCGTTGGCATTTCTGATGGGATTTGTAGGGCTTTGAGTTTGAAGTTCACTTGGTTTCTTAATGGGCAAAAGAAAGATTTTCTATCTTGCAACACACAGATACCAGAATAAAGAGACCTGATAATATGCATTATCTTTTAATGTAAGACAGTCTTTATATATTCACTGTGAAAAGTTCTGTACTAGATGTTGTTTTAAGCAGTTGGTTCTGAGTTCCAAAAATACTGTTATCCAAGTTGCTGGGAGTCATACTATTAATGATTATCTTTTGTAAACAAATTGCATTTGCTCTCTCCTCTCTGAAAGGACTTGGTATTTAGAATAGCAAAGACTTAATTGGAGAACCACAGGAAGGCAGAAATGTTTATACATTTGAATATGTGAACTAATGAATGGTAGGTCATGTTTTATTTATCAGGAAGCGTGAAATATAGAATTTCATATGGCTAAGGCCTGAGCAAGGTATCAGAAAAAATTCAGCGACATTAAAATACCTCATAGTTTCTCTGCCTTTTTGAAGGAAAGCATCAGAACCAAATACAAATAAAAGTACAACTGACTTTTTAAAAAATTTGGTCCATGGAAATAGAGCAAATGTATAGAAAGAGTGAAGGAAAAGGGAGTAGAAATCAACTAGAGTTGAGTGTGCTGTAATACTTTTTAAAAAATAGTGCGAGGCTGGGTGTGGTGGCTCATACTGTAATCCCAGCACTTTGGGAGGCCAAGGCGGGAGGATATCTTGAGGTCAAGAGTTCCAGACCAGCCAGGACAAAATTGTGAGACCCAGGCCGGGCGCGGTGGCTCGCGCCTGTAATCCCAGCTCTCTGGGAGGCCGAGGCAGGAGGATTGCTGGAACTCAGGAGTTCGAGACCAGCCTGAGCAAGAGCGAGACCCCGTCTCTACTATAAATAGAAAGAAAATAGCCAAACAACTAAAAATAGAAAAAATTAGGCAGGCACAGTGGTGCGTGCCTCTAGTCCCAGCTACCTGGGAGGCTGAGGCAGGAGGATCGCTTGAGCCCGGGAGTTTGAGGTTGCTGTGAGCTAGGCTGACACCACGGCACTCTAGCCCGGGCAACAGAGTGAGACTCTGTCTAAAAAAAAAAAAAAAATTTGGAGACCTGTCTCTACAAAAAATAAAAGAAGAATTAGCTGGGTGTGGTGGCACATGCCTGCAGTCCCGGCTACTTTGGAGGCTGAGATTGGAGGATTGCTTGAGCCCAGGAGTTCGAGGTCACAGTCAAGTATGATTGCACCACTACACTCCAGCCTGGGCTGTGAAACCCGGTCTCTAAAAAGAAAGAAAAGAAAAGAAAACAAACATGAAACAGGTCTGATTGTAGACACTACTTCTCTGCTGCTTCCCTGTTTGTATTTTTGAGCTGCTATGAGAATGATCCAGGAACTGACCACAGCTTCCGAAATATTAATAAAATTCTTTACTTGGCTAATTCATCATTGGTATGTTCATTTTTTTTTTCTTCAAAGAAACAGGGTGTCATATTGCCCAGGTGTGACTCAAACTCCTGGGCTCAAGTGATCCTCCTACCTCAGCTTCC
The DNA here is from genome assembly GCF_000956105.1 of Propithecus coquereli. Lineage (NCBI taxonomy): Eukaryota > Metazoa > Chordata > Mammalia > Primates > Indriidae > Propithecus > Propithecus coquereli. Next base: position 325,655 of record NW_012139969.1, read on the forward strand.
CACATAATTGGGACTACAGGTGTGTACCCAGCTCTATGTGTTTATTTTGTAAATAAAAAAAATTATGATTTTTTTTCTTTTTAAAAACTAAATGAAAAGGCCAGTTATTGCCTTTAAAATGAGAACCGTTTATAGTTAGAAGTGGCTGCACAGATTTGGGTTTAATTTTCTTTTCTTTTTTTAAATAGAGACAGGGTCTTGCCCTATGGCCCAGGCTGGAATGCAGTGGCATCATCATAGCTCTCACTGCAACATCAAACTTTCAGGCTCTAGCGATCCTCCTGCCCTAGCCTCTTAAGTAGCTGGAACTACAGGAGTGCACCACCACGCCTAGCTAATTTTCTTCTATTTTTTTGTATAAGAGTCTTGCCTGTTTCTTAGGCTGGTCCTAGCCTCAAGCAATCTTCCTACCTTGGCCTCCCAAAGTACTGGTACTACCGATGTGAGCCACCACCCCCAGCTTAATTTTCAGCATGTTTTGGTTAGAAATTTTCACGCTTGCCCATTGGAGGGGTGTTTTTGTTTTTTTCATTTTTAGAAAGTTCTTAGTGGCAGTAGTGATTACAGTATAATTTAAGCAATGTTAGTAATTTAAACATGCAAATAGAATTAATTTGGATTTAATTGGAAATTCATGTATATTTTTCCATTTTATTTTTTTTTTAGAAGAAAAGTAATAAAAATGTGGAGACAGGAAAGGACAATTGATTTTTGGTACGGTGTTTTACAAATTAATGCCATGTTTTGGGGGTATATATATTTATAT
>NW_012139969.1:327315-329195 GCF_000956105.1 Propithecus coquereli
CAACTGTAAAAATCTCCTGAGCTTGTTTGTTTTTTTCAAGGAGATTTTGGGTTTTTTGGTTTTCTTGGGTTTTTTTTGTTTTAACCGTTTCTGTTGATTGATTGAGATGGGGTCTTGCTATATTTCCCAGGCTAGACTCGAACTCCTGGGCTCAAGGGATCCTTCTGCTTCAGCTTCCAGAGTAGCTGGAATTATAGGCATGTTCCACCCCTAGCTTGTTTGCTTGTTTTTAAATCTTCATTTCTTTGATTTTCAGTGGTTTACTGGTATTTCTATAAATAAATAGTTTGTTTCTTGGTTCTTCCTCCTCTGTCTGCCCTCTAAATGTTAATATTCTTTTTAATTCTTTTTTTAAAATTCTTTTTATTTTGTATTTCAGTAGATTTCGGCATGCATTCTTACGTTTATCACAGCACAATTCATAATTGTAAATGTTACTATTCTTCAGACTTCTCATTCATTCACTCGTTAAACATATTTATTAGGCTAGTGCTTTGTGCCAGGCACAGTGCTAGGAACTAGGTGAATAAAATGGACATGATTCCTGTTCTCAGGGAACTTACCTCCCTGCTGCTAGATTTTTTTTTCCCCCGGTCTGGCTTCCCCACTGTTAACAGTCATGTTGGGGGTGAAGGGGGCAGAGGGGAATCAAACTCATCTCGTCCCTTTGCTTAAAGATCTCTGTTGATTCTTTCATGATTATAGGATCATGTCTGGAATTTAGAGTACAAGGGCCTTTCCAGTCTGGTTCAGTCTTCCTGTTTGCTCGTCTCCCACCATTCTGTGTCATATGCACTGGACACACCAGCTGTACTGTATCCCCAATAAGCCCTGTTCTTTCAGGACTCTGCCTTTACACATTTTGTTTTCTCTGACTAGAATGCTTTTCTGTGCCTGGCAAATTCCTATTCATCCTTCAAGGTACTTCTCTAAAAAGATTTTTTTGTGTGTGTTTCCCTAGAGAGAGTTGGGAATCCCATAGCATTCGGTTCATAGATCTGTCCTATAACTTAATACATTATATGGTGATTACTTCTTTATACAGTTGCTTCCATATTTAAGTAATTGTAAACTTCTCAGAATAGGGTCTTTATTCTCTATATCGTGTCTTCTCAACAGCTACTGTGCTGCTTAGCACAGAATAGGGCCTCAGCAAGTACTTGTGAATGCTTGACTGACTGCACAACTGGTTGCCTAAAACAGCTCTACTGTTGTGTTACGTTGAAGAGGAACACTAGTGCTGCTAGTCTGGAGGGCTGCTGGACAGGAAGTGATTCTCTGAACCAGAACACTATGTACTGGCACAGTCCTTTCTTGTCCCCTTCCCTCAAATGTTTCATTTCTTTGCATTTTTTTGTGGTGGTTGTAGGGATATATGCTTATAAAATTATATATTCTGCCCTAGCCTCTTAAGTAGCTGGAACTACAGGAGTGCACCACCACGCCTAGCTAATTTTCTTCTATTTTTTTGTATAAGAGTCTTGCCTGTTTCTTAGGCTGGTCCTAGCCTCAAGCAATCTTCCTACCTTGGCCTCCCAAAGTACTGGTACTACCGATGTGAGCCACCACCCCCAGCTTAATTTTCAGCATGTTTTGGTTAGAAATTTTCACGCTTGCCCATTGGAGGGGTGTTTTTGTTTTTTTCATTTTTAGAAAGTTCTTAGTGGCAGTAGTGATTACAGTATAATTTAAGCAATGTTAGTAATTTAAACATGCAAATAGAATTAATTTGGATTTAATTGGAAATTCATGTATATTTTTCCATTTTATTTTTTTTTAGAAGAAAAGTAATAAAAATGTGGAGACAGGAAAGGACAATTGATTTTTGGTACGGTGTTTTACAAATTAATGCCATGTTTTGGGGGTATATATATTTATAT
>NW_012139969.1:329245-357250 GCF_000956105.1 Propithecus coquereli
ATTAAAAACATTAAAATAGCTGTGTAGGATAAAGGGATTGTGGGTGACATTTTCCTTTTTTGCAAATTTCCTTTATTACATTGTTTTATAGCATGATAAAATCAGACAATTTACTTAAAAGTTTTCCCATCCCAAGTGCAACAGTACCCTATTTAAGAAATCATCCTCTCTGTCAAAATCACATTTTAGGAAAAGTCGATATTTTCCTGATAAAATGAAAATATTTAAGATAAACCATATCAAATAAATATTAATTCAGAAAGACTAGGTTTATTTCCATGTTTGGCATAGTAACAAAGTGCTAATGGAAAAATTGTAGTTTTAGTTTAGAAATTCAGCAAACCTTTTCTTGCTGCCTTATAGCAAGCTAGTGTGTCTTGGCTCAGATTCTGCAGCAGATTGATGGGGACTGGAGGGGTTAATAGACATAGAAAGGCAAAAATTCACAATGACGGAAAGGGGAAAACAGGCATGAAGGGAAGGTCGTTACTGACGCATCTGTCACTGAAATAATGGGGAAACAGCATATTTGCTGAAATACAGAGGTAACTTTTTCAATTTGGTAAAAGCCAGACATGGAGTCTTACATTAGGTGGCTTTCCTTATTTAGGTATTCAGCACAGGGAGACTGACTGCATTTTTTGCGTAGTGTTTGTCCTGCACAGAACTGTTCCTTTATTATAATGAGAAATAGTCCCCTAGTCAGTTTGATGCTATTAAAAAGAACTTGTGCTCAGGATGGCAGTGTTAATCCCTGGGGAAGCCAGAGTAGTCTGAAAGTAGACACAAAAGGATTTAGAGATGGGAGCTAAAAGCTTAAATACTTCTGGATTCAGTTTCTTCTGTATCGCCACAGACCCTTGAATGAGGAAGAGTTGCTCCTTTAGAGACTGTTTTTTCTTTCAGTTGAATACATATTTGAGGTTTCTAATTTAAATTTATGCTTTTGGATAAAATGGATGAGAGAGATTGAATTGGTGCAGGCTAAAGGGAAGCAACAGAGTTCATGTGATTCTGAGAAACCATATCTCTGTTAAAAGAAGTTTTATTGTGAAATGACTGGAGTAAAGAAAAAAGAGAATGAACATTCATCCACTTACCCTACTACGTGCTAGGCACAGTAGTGGATGCTTTTCCATCCATTGTTTCATTCAACCCTTGTCTTTCTAGATGAGGAAATTGAAGCTCAGAGAGGTTGAATGACTTGCCCAAATAATACACAGCAGTGAGTAAGAAGATGGATTGGTTCTTTCTGACTCCCAAACCCACACTAGTATTACTCCTCGGAGGTTAGGTAGCTGACATCTCAGGAGGCAGAAGTTTTCTATTTATTTCAAGAGCAGGTTTCTTATAGGTCTGGCTCTTCACTCTCTCCCAGGTTGTCTTAGAACACAGGATTTAACGTACTGCCTGTGGAACCGAGGGTACCAGCACATTTTTCTTGACCTTTTGGGTGGCTAGTCCCTTGCTCAATGTTCATCTCAAAATTGCAGCTGCTCTTGGGAGTTTGCTGTAACATGAAGACTGTGTTGTTGGCTTTATTCTCTCCGATACCATTATTTCAACACCAGTGAATGGTATCCAGTGTACCCTGCTTAATTGGCAGATTTCTCAGCTGTTTTATGGCAGGTTCTTTAGTATCTTTATCTTCATGGCCATAGTCAAGAAACTTGTTTTTATTTATTTAAACATGATTGTGGGAGAAGTATGTAATTACAGTAAGCCTTTTGACTGTGCTGGAACAAATCTTACCCTTACCTGAAAAGCTGGTTGAGGAGGGTTGTAAGTGGCAGTGTTACTAATAATTTTTCTGTACATCAATTCAGACCACAGCTATTTGAACTGTGATCACTCCTTAGCTTCTAGGTATTAATAACTTGTGGTTACTCACAAATCTAGATAGATTCAGACCAGTGACCTTGAGTTGAAATATTTCCTAAGCTGTGATTCATCTTTTGCCCCATTCTTTCTTTTTACCAGAAAATACATTGAATATTAATTTTAAAAATTTCAATTATTCCTTCTGAAGAGTGTCTTGCTCATTAAAGTTGCTGGGACTTGTTTTCTGCTAACCAGCAGGGCCACAAAACAGTCTGTACTCAGTGGTTACGCTGAATCCACGTGTTAAGCAGAGGAAGACATTTCATTAACTGTCTAGAGGAAGGCTGTTGAAGATGAGCCCATTCTTTTGGACTCCTTTCAGAGAGCTTCGTTTCTTTCACCAGAAGGATGGGGATGTGGGAGCATGAATCAGAGGCTGAGTGGAGCAGGTGATATGTGTGTGTGTTTGTATCTGTAAATACCGCATCGCTGTTCACAGTGCACTGCACTCTTCACGCAAGGCCTGGTCAGGCCAAAGCAGGAGGAATTGTTCCCGTGCTTAAAGCCAAGAATAACATCCTGACCAGCAGGGGGACAGAGGTCAGCCCAAGGCAAGGGCTGTTGGGAGCTACAGGACATCAAGAACCTTGGAGGAACTGAGTTTAATAAAAAGGAAGGCTCGATGTACTTTGAAGGAAATGTGTGAAACCTGTGTGCCTTTCTCTTACTAAGGCATGGTTTATATGGAAAATGAAAAGCCACCTTAACAGAGGGATATATGATGAGTTCCTATCACTTCCTGGTCATTTAGATCTACCCCTCCTGCCTATACATTGCTTTATCTGAGATTGTATACCCAGCTAAGGAGTGGGTGAAGTATGTTCCTGTTATTCTGGTGTTTTATTCTACAGGCAACATTAGAGAAGCCCATAAAAGGACTGGATTTCAAAGATAATACATTAGTTGAAAAACAAATACCATTTACAAAGTCTCCTGGGGACCTTCCTGACTGGTTGGAGTTTTGTTGGTGGGATCTTTCTGTGCCCACTTTTTCTCCCTTCCAGCTTTCCTCATTCTGATGCTGGCCCCTCAACTCCACAGAGGCAACTCAAACTATTTTCTTGGGAGCATTCTGAGTTTGTTCCGTTGTCTTCTCTGGGACTCATTTCTCTGGTCTGGCTTCAGCTGGTTCTGAGCCAAAGTGATCTTCTGAAAGCTTTTCTTTATAGCCTTTATTTCCTGGATCTTTTCGTACACTTTGCCCCATTGGTTTTGCTGGTTCTCTCCTTTTCCAGTGATGTAAGTTATATTGGCTCTGTTGAAAGGCTCTAAAGCTCAGATCCAGCCTCCCAGGCCAATTAGACTTTTCCCTGGTTTATAAAATATCGTGCCCTTTCCTAGAAATTGGGGGATGAATCAGGTGCCATGACGTGAGGTATTGCTGACTGTCCTGCAGTTCTAGTTTGGTTGTTTAAATAGTATGTAGCAATTTGGATTGTATTTTCCAGGTAGGACTTGTTGCCAAGACTCTGAAGTAGCTCATTGCTGTTAACTTTTTCTCCCCTTATTTTTCAGTTGAAAAATTAGTGAAGAGAGAAAATTATCTTGTCCATAGTCACTTAGTATGTTGATCTTACACCTTTCAAAGCAAATTTGTATTCCTTATACTTCTTAGCACAGGTACTAGCTTAACAAATAATAGGTGCTTAATAAATCTGAATAAATAAATCTTAACTGTGGGTTGATCAAGAATAGTGGTATGGTTAAAATTCAGAATTCTCAGCTGGGTGGGGTGGCTCACACCTGTAATCCCAGCACTTTGGGATGCTGAAACAGGAGGATTGCTCGAGGCGAGGAGTCAAGGTTACAGTGAGCTGTGATCACGTCAGTGTGCTCCAGCCGGGGTGACAGAGTGACACCCTGTCTCTTAAAAAAAAAAAAGAATTGAGAATTCTCATCAGGTTGATCATATTGTGAACCAACAGCTGAGAAAAGTTTCTGAATGGAAGGGACAGAATAGTCACGCAGAGAGCTTTTAGCAATTCAGAATGCATGCAAAAAATCTCAATTCAAATCATTCTAAAATGAAGAAACAAAAGGGTAGTTTGGCTGGAGAGGAAATTGGTTATAATGTAAGGAGAAATCGGGCAAGAAAGCATAAAAACATGAGTTAGTCAACATGTAAGAACAGTTCTAGAAACAGGCATCTTGTCAGCTTGTAGTCAGACCGTGAAAATGAAAATTTCCCACCCCTCCGCCACACCACCATGCAGCGGGGCTATTAATGACTCTCCAGGCACTAGTGTCCCCTTTTTGGGCTACCGTGTAAAGCATGAAGAGGTCCTGTGGGGTCAGTCAACACAAAGAACACTTAGCCTTTGATTTGTTAAATTCTTCTTAATAGTTTTGGTATTCTCAAATAGTTCTGCTAATTCCAGTGCCAGAACCATTTTCTGATTGTTTTGCTGTGTCCAATTGGCTTGTGAAAGGCAGCAGCTGAGATTGCTATACTACACTGTACATTATGCAATAATCCCTCAGAGGGCCCAGCCACCCTTTTTTCCTCTTAAAAACAGCAACAACAACAACAACACCCAAAATAATTCTGTTTTTTTGCTTTGGAGCCAGGAATTTACATCTTGTTTTGGTGTCCCCCTCATTAGTCCATCTCTGTGCTAAATTCCTGCTCTCTGAACCTGGCTCTGGCTTCTAGCCTCACCGAGTTATACAAAATTTTTTTTCTTTCTTTTTCCTTTCTCCCTCCCCTTCCCCTTCCCCTTCCCCTTCCCCTTCCCCTCTCTCTCCCTCTCTTTTTTCTTTTGACAAAGTCTTACCCTGTTGCCCCAGCTAGAGTGCAGTGGTGTCATCATAGCTCACTGTAACCTCAAATTGCAGGGCTCAAGTGATCCTCCTGCCTCAGCCTCCTGAGTAGGTGGGACTATAGGTTGCACCACTGCACCTGGCTAATTTTTCTATTTTTTAATAGACACAGGGTCTTGCACTTGCTCAGGTTGGTCTCAAACTCCTGAGCTCAAGCTATCCTCCCCACTTGGCCCCCAGAGTTCTAGGATTACAGGCGTGAGCCACCATGCCTGGATGAGTTATATAAATTTTAACTATTTCTGGTTTCAGACCAGTTTCTGCCTTTTTTTGTCTTTCTTTGCTCCCTGTAGTAAACTTTTGGTTCAGGCTTGCTTGGAGAAAGGATGATAGTTTTTGATTGCTTGTTTTTTGGTTTCATAAATATGTTCTCCTCTTACTCATGATTCTTACTCTCTTTGTCAAACAGGCCACCAAGCAGTTTCTTGAAGAGATTAACAAGTGGACAGTGCAGTACAATGTTTCTCCGCTCTCTTGGAACGTGGCTGTCAAGTTCCTCATGGCCAGGAAGTTTGATGTGCTCCGCGCCGTAGAGTTATTCCACTCCTACAGAGTACGTTGCTCGGGGTGGACCATACCTGTGGCAGTTGGGCTTTCTAAGTGTTGCTGTTCTCTCTCCCATGCTCGACACACACTTTGGTTCTCTACGTGTTCTCCACTGTGGTAAAAAATGGATCAGTATCCCAGAGCTCTTGTGCCAACTGATGCTGGGCAAGGCCGTTCCTGGAAGGCTCCCCTTACGTGCTTCAGTTCCGACTGTAGACCAGCACGCCACTTCTAATGATTGAGACTGAGGAAACAGCCTGACAGCATCTTGGTGGTGGGATAGCGGTTCACCCTTCGTAGGGTTTGAGTCCTAGCTCTCCTCACTGACCTCTGGCCACGTGCCCCTTTTACTCCCCTGGTTTTCAGGATCTTTGGGGTTTTTAGAAACTTGCCATTCAGATGAATGCTGAGCTTAATAGGCAGTTCAGGAAGGGAAGCTTTCGCCCTGGAAAAGAACTACTGTATTAGCTAGGTCCATTTTCTTAACAGTACTTTATGTAATATAGCTATATTAGCATTTTACTATTTTTGATCTTTGTTTTGGTTTTTGTTATTTGAGGGGGCACAGACTCTGCATCTGTGCTTATGTTTGCTTTCTCAATGAGCACTATCCTTGATAAACACTGTGTGGCATGTTACTTTGGGTTCAGAAAATCCTTCTGAAGAGATACAAAATCTCCCTAAATTAAAAAATAAAATTTGGCGGGGTACGATGGCTCAAACCTGTAATCCTAGCACTCTGGGATGCCTAGGTGGGAGGATCTCTTAGATCCCATCTCTACTAAAAATGGAAAAAATTAGCTGGGCATGGTGGCACACGCCTATAGTCCCAGCTACTAGGGAGACTGAGGCGAGAGAATTGCTTGAGCCCAGAAGTTGGAGATTCCAGTGAGCTATGATGATGCCACTAGTGTAGTCTAGCCCACGTGACAGAGTGAGACTCTGTCTCTAAATAAATGAATAAATAAATAAATAAGCAAGAAAGCACGCACTAGGATTAGTTTAGGACTAATACACTTGTCTTTTGGGTCAGCTTATTCAGTATTTGCTCAACAGATATTTATTGTATACCTACCATGTTCCAGGTATAGAGATTACTATTTAGAAAAAAAGAGTAAACAATTATAGAAATGCTACAATAGGGCCGCATGGATTCTGTGGAAGCACATTGGGTTAGGAGGGTCAAGGAAGCCTTCCTGAAGGAAATGACTTCTACATTCAGATCTGAAGTATAAGCAGGAATCAAGCAGGTGGGGGAATATGGCAGAGAAAACAGCAAGTTCAAATGCTCAGTGGAAAGAAAGAAATTCAGCTGAGCAGAAATGTTGAGTGTGGGTGGGGGCATGGTAAGAGATTGAGCAGCAGAGGTAAGCAAGGCCAGATCAAAGAGTATCTGCTTTTCCTGAAGGGCAGAGAAGTTCATTGAAGATATAAGCAGTGGAATGATTTGGTCATATTTGCATTCTGAAAAGATTTTTTTCTCACTGTGCTTTGGAGTATGGAACAGAAGGGCTGTGCTGGAGACAGACCAATTAGAAGGCAGTGTACTTACTGGGAGAGATGATTGTAGTGTTATTAAGAATAATGTCGGGGCCGGGCGTGGTGGCCCACACCTGTAGTCAGTCCCAGCTTCTCGGGAGGCTGAGGCAGGAGGATCACTTGAGCCCAGGAGTTTGAGGTTGCTGTGAGCTAGGCTGAAGCCACGGCACTCTAGAGGCAACAGAGCAAGACTCTGTCTCAAAAAAATAAATAAATCAAAAAGAATAATGTCAGGAGAGATGAAGAAAAGTAGGCAGGTTCTAGAAGTAAAACTGTTAGGACAGGGTTGCTTAAACTGGTATGTAAGGAGGGAGGAGTCAAGGATTTCAGGTTTCTGACTTGGGTGTCTGGGTAAATAGTGGTGGCATTCACTAATTTCAGACACACTGAAGTGGGTGCAGGTATGTGGGGAGAGAAGGTCATGAGTTCAATTTGGTCATGTTAAATTTGAAATGCCTTTGGGATATCCAAACAGACATGTCCTCTAAGCCTGCCATCCCCAACCCCCGGTTTGTAGCCCGCTAATGGTCCTTGCATCACCGCCTAAGCCCACCCCTACCCCACCCCCGTCTGTGGAAAAATTGTCTTCCATGAAACTTAGGAACCAGGCCTTACAGCAGGAGGTGAGCAGCAGGTGAGCGAGTGAAGCTTCATCTGTATTGACAGCTGCTCCCCATCATGTATCGGTGCCTGAGCTCTGCCCACCCGCTGTGGAAAAATTGTCTTCCCTGAAAGCAGTGGGCCAAACCGCTCTGAGCTTGGGATATGAGCCTAGAGTTCAGACAAGAAATCTGGACTGGGAATAGAGATTTCAGACCAAAGTAGAGCTGAATATTGGGAGCCATGAGAATGGATGAAGGTCATCATGGGAGGGTATGAGAAATAGGAAGATAAATAAGACAGAACCTCACCCCAGATCTTTTTCTCTCTTTGGTTCCACTATTGTTTTAAAAATTGAATTTGAATGCTTTAGGTAAGGCATGCACTCTCCTGTGATCCCGTGACTAATATTGTCTTGCCTCCTTGCCTGTGAAAGCATCTGAATTTGATTTTATGGATGGATTGGAGAAGAATATAAACAAAGCCCTAGTTTGTTTTATTTACTGGGCACTTAGTTTAGTGCCTGGCACATAATAGTTGCTCTACACATATTTGCAGGATGAGTTAATGAGTCAGTGAGTGAATTGATTGAGCAAATGAAGGAAAAAATGCCCACCAAAGACACTTTGAAATAGTTGAAGAAATAGGAAAAACCAAGAAGAAAAAATTTTTTTTGGACATCATGATGTGGAAAGATAGAGAATGTCTCCACAAAAAGGGAATGTGAGTGATCAACCTTGTCATTGAAAAGGACGACTGAACATGTCCAGTAGATTCAGTTCCATGAAGATCCTAGTCGCTGTAGCAGAAGCTTTCAATGTAGTTGTCGGATTGGGAGGAAACCAGAATGCAGTGGACTGAGGCTGAGGGAACTGGGGATGAGCTTAAAGAACCTGGCCATCAAGTTGGGTGTGGTGGTGTGTGCCAGTAATTCTAGCTTCTCGGGGGGCTGAGGTGGAAGGATTGCTTAAGCCCAGGAGTTTGAGGCAGGGCAGCCTGGTCAACACAGGGAGACCCTGTCTCTTAAAAAAAAAGGATTTGGCCATTGAGATGTGGAAAATGACATCATGGTAGCTGTTGTTGGAGAGGGCCTCAAGTGGAGGGAGAGCTCCTGTTTGCAGGAGCAAAAGCCTAAGCCTGGAGCATGTGTGAGGATGTATGCTTCCAGATGATTTTGGGGTCCATATTTTAGTATCATGGTACAAAGTCAGCGCTGCTGCATGTTTTAAGAACTTTGATTCTGCACCCTAATGTTACATACTGGTTGGTGTTCAGGGTTGGGATTCTTACTGATTCAGTGAAAAATACCCTATATAAGGGGCTGATAAAGTGGCTTTGGACAGGAATTCTGATAACATTTAGCTGACCTGGAAAGGGGTTACAAAGGAATTCATAATTCATTTAGTTGACTTCTAAAGTCCCTTATCTCTGAGATTTGGTGGTTACATGAAGCTGTGCTGGACATACAGTATTTTTGTATTAATACATCTTGCTGTGCTTCCTTTTTAGGAAACTCGAAGGAAGGAAGGCATTGTGAAGCTGAAACCTCATGAGGAACCTCTCCGTTCTGAGATCCTCAGTGGAAAATTCACCATCTTAGTGAGTCTTTATGGACCTATCTTGTAGGGCCTCATTACTTCCTTTGTAGCTGTTGTCTTGTGGACTTTGTTCCTAGATACCATACCCTGAGTCTAGAGAGTGTCCACAGTCAGGAACAGATGTGAAGCAGCCGTGTAGTTCGGCACAAAATTATTTTAGTGATAATTACTAGTAATTAGAGTTACTAATAATAATTAAATGATTGAATTATGGAAAATCACTTGTACAGAAGCAAAGTGTCTTCATTGATCCATCAGGGTCTTTGGGATGACTATACAGTGTACCAGACACCCATCCTTCCTTATTTAACACAAGCTCTTCACTTACAAGAGACCTCAGCCTTTCAGTAAGTATATCATGCTACTTTTAAGGCAAAGTATGGAAACCATGGTCCTGTTCTATGATTCTCTCCTGCTGCTTAATTCTTTTGCCATCCTGCCTGGGAAATTAGCTAGGAAGCCAGTGCAGAACCATCTTTTGATCTCTGCAGTTGAAGAGCAAAGAGAATGTGTGTTTTGTTTTTTTTTTAACCACAGTAATATGGTCCAGGGGGTGGTCTCCAGGGAGAATCAGGCATGGGATGATATTAATAATCTTCCCTTTTGGGAGCAATTCATACAAATTGGGGAGGTATTGACAGCATCTGTTCTTTTCATGTATCAAACCCTTATCCAACACATAAGCCTTAGTGAATATTGTGATTTTCTATTTGATTTCTTAATGTTTCTTGTTTTATTTGCTCTAGAATGTTCGGGACCCAACAGGAGCCTCCATTGCCCTCTTTACCGCCAGATTGCATCATCCTCACAAGTCAGTTCAACACGTGGTACTTCAGGCTCTGTTTTACTTGCTGGACAGAGCTGTGGATAGGTGAGCATCGAGATTATCTTTTAGATGGTCTGGATTCACATAGGAAAGTGACAGTTTTTGACTTGATTAAATTCTGTAGTGCCTTTACCGTGTTCCTAGGATGTGTTCTATGCAGTGCTATGAATAGAAAACAGTCCATGTCCTTGAGGGCTGGGCGTGTTTTCAGGCACCATCAAGATAGTGGGTATTCTTTCTCTTTACCACCTTGGCTCTATTTCAGGATAACATAAGCTGAGAAAGTCAATTATTAGCAGTCCTCAGTGTATGGAGAATTACTTATTGGAAGAGAGTAAGGGGGAGATGACTTGCACTGGTTGTTTTGCTTGTAACCAAGACAGTGTCTCACTCTATCATTCAGGCTGGCGTGCGGTGATATGATCATAGCTTATTGCAGACCCTAACTTCTGGGTTCAGGTGATCTTCTGCCTCAGCCTCCTAAGTAGCTGGAACTACAGGCTTGTGCTACCAGGCCCAGCTCTTTTTTTTTTTTTTTTTTTTAATTTTTAGAGATGGAGTCTTGCTGTGTTACCCAGGCTGGTCTGAATCTGGCCTCAAGCAATCCTCCCACCTCAGCCTCCTGAGTAGGTGGGGGACCTCAGTTTCTTTGTCTATAAAACGAATAATGCTATTTAGCTCAGAGGATTTTGAGAATCAACTTTGAGGAGAGGGGAGCCCAAAAGTATAAAGTTAAGCAAAATCACCTTTATAGTAAAAACAGTTACATAAGCAAAAAGAACCAGCTCAGGTCATCTCTCCCTCCCACTCTAAGGTAAATGGTATTATTACAATTCTATTGACAAAGAAACTGGAAACTCAGGAAGTTATGTCACCTTTATTGCAGTCATCACATGTTATTCCAACTGGGTCTAAGATCCTGGTTTCTTTGCTCTTGGCCAGAGCTATTTGTACCCTGCTATATTATCTTCTGCTGTTCTTCCTTTTCTCCCTGGTGCTTGCCATTTACACTTCGTTACTGCTCTTGACATCTTGGCGGTCCTCTGGGTTAGAAGTGCTATATCGAGGGCTGAGAGCTGAGGTAGTGAGAGATAGCTGTGTACACGGTGGTCATGCTGTGGCCTTGCAGGATGGGAATAGCTAAGACATTCTCTGAGGTGGGGCTCTCTGTCTAGTTTACTTGTTACTGCCTTGTTTATGTTCGTTTCACAGTACTTAGTTCTGCCATTGATGCCCAGTGGGAGATACAGCTAAACCACACACACAGCATTATTTTGAAAAGGAAATGTTGTTAGGGAGTGAGGACCAGTAGTCTCAACAGCCCTGTACTCCTGAAGCGTAAGTGTGGAATTTCTCAGTTCCTGTGACTGGCCTTCAGGCACAGTATCCAGAATGTGCGTTCCTTTGAAATGCTCCTTTAGCTCAGGAGAATGAAAGGCTCCTTTTTTTTTTGGAGACAAAGTCTCACTGTGTTGCCCAGGCTAGAGTGCCGTGGCGTCAGCCTAGCTCACAGCAACCTCAAACTCCTGGGCTCAAGCGATCCTCCTGCCTCAGCCTCCGAGTAGCTGGGACTACAGGCATGTGCCACCGTGCCTGGCTAATTTTTTCTATGTATTTTTAGTTGTCCTGATAATTTCTTTCTGTTTTTAGTAGAGATGGGGTCTCACTCTTGCTCAGGCTGGTCTCGAACTCCTGACCTCAAGCAATCCTCCCAAGAAAGGCTCCTTTTTCAAAAGATCCAGTATTGGCCTTCCTCCTCGGGAGGCTTAGAGAGTCAAATTCTCACGTAGTCAAGGCAGGATGCATGGCAGTGGCCAGTCGCACAGGAGAACCACATGGGTAAACATAACAAAAATTTTGTTTTCATGATATCCATCCCTTTCTTAAAAACCCTCAGTGACTGATTATGCAAAGGGGCATATAAGCAAGTAAATGTGAACCGTTTTCTTTAAGCAAAATATTCTCTCTAGGGAGTAGGAAAATCTTGTTTTCCCATGTTACCTTGAACCAGAATGGTCTTTTCTTTCTCTTCCTCCGTACTATTATTATTTTTTTTAGCCAGTCAAATTTATCAGTGGTGGGTTGAATACCAACTTTAGTGACACTAATGTCAATAAGTTCTGATAACCCATTACCATCAGACTAGCTCTTCCTCTGTACTGAATCCCATCCTTTTAAGGACCAGCTTCCATGACTGGCTCCCTCACCACTCGAACCTGTCATAAATAAAATTGTTTTTTACTCTGACTTTAATAGCAGCCATCATCAATACCAGTCATTATGTACTTAATTATACATGGCCTTATGATGTCATTTATCTTATACTGTTATTAGATTTTTTTCATCTACCACTAGAACATGAACTCCTTGAGGGTTGGGAACCTTCTTTTAAACATTATATAATGGACTCCAGTCCCACTGCTTCACTTGACCAGCCTTAAAAAAAAAAAAATTATATAATGGAAAATTTCCAAATCTCTGTAAGTGGAAAGAGAATGGTATGTGAACGTCCATACACCCATCATCATCATCTTCAGAGAGATCTGTAACAGTCTTGTTTCATTGGTAGCCCCTCATGTACCTCCTACCCTTGATTCTTTTGAAACAAATGTCAGAGACTGTTTTAAACTTCTTGGTGTTCCCGTAGCATGTAGTTCAGGAGTCAAACTCAACAGGGAAGCAATCAGCTATCATTGTAAATCTTACATTCTACACCTCAGAAAGTGAAAATCTTACTGCATTTGTATTTATTTCATGTGCCTTCATAGGATGAGCAGTTTGATCCTGGACTATGGAATCCAGATCATTATGTATCATATCTCATTTTTATTAACTTCTCTTTGCCCTGTCACTGAACTTTTCTTTTTTTTAGTCCCCTGCCACAAGCGGAGCCATGAGAGAAAAACCCATAATTCTTTGAATTTGGCCCTCGATGAGCTCGTAGAGAAATGGAAAGTCTACTCAGTAATTGTGCTGGACATTTTAGCAGCATCTTAGATCTTAGTGAATCAAAGTCTCTCTGGGTTTGTGAAAAAGGAGCCGAGATTTAGCACTAATATAAGACATTAGGGACAGTTGAAACTAAGTCTGCTGCAGAAACTTTCATGTACCTCAGAATTAGAGATTTTTGAAATTTTATCTAATGAATAGGTGCTTCTGCCTTGGATTTCATTAAAAGGATGAGAAGGTATGGAGACTCCCAGGAGGTGATGCAAAAAATTAGGATACAAAATTACATTGAGACTCCTGATTTCAGGAATGTGTTTTGTGCCTAACAGTTTTTTCAGTTCTAAATAGATGTGAAAACTATTGCTATCATCTGTGAGTAGTCCAGTCAAATAATTTATTTGTATAAATCAAAAGCAGGTAAGGATCTGGCTTGGTGGAAGAGTACAACTTCGAGAAGTCTTTATGATTCAAGGATATTGAACTAAGGAATGCTTTTTTTATCTTCACATGTTCCTCAACTCAGTCTCACAGTAGGCTCACTATCTCTTTAATGTACATCCCTGCACCTCCCACCCCCATTTTCCCTGTAGCATTTATTGAAGAGACTATCCTTTTCCCACTGTATGTTCTTGGCACCTTTGTCAAAGATAAGCTGACTACAGATATGTGGATTTATTTCTGGGTTTTCTGTTTTGTTCGTGTGTTGGTCTGTGTGTCTGTTTTTGTGCCAGTACCATGCTGTTTTGGTTATTACAGCTCTGTAGTATAATTTGAAGACAGATAATGTGATTCCTCCAGTTTCGTTCTTTTTGCTCAGGATTCTGGGTCTTTTGTGGTTCCATATAAATTTTAGGATTATTTTTTCTATTTGTATGAAGAATGTCATTGATACTTTGATGGGGATTGCATTGAATCTGTAGATTGCTTTAGGTATATATATATATATATATTTTTTTTTGAGACAGAGTCTCACTTTTTTGCCCGGGCTAGAGTGAGTGCCGTGGCATCAGCCTAGCTCACAGCAACCTCACACTCCTGGGCTCAAGCAATCCTTCTGCCTCAGCCTCCCGAGTAGCTGGGACTACAGGCACGCGCCACCATGCCCGGCTAATTCTTTCTATATATTTTTAGTTGTCCAATTAATTTCTTTCTATTTTTAGTAGAGACGGGGTCTCGCTCTTGCTCAGGCTGGTTTCGAACTCCTGAGCTCAAACAATCCGCCCGCCTCGGCCTCCCAGAGAGCTAGGATTACAGGCTTGAGCCACCGCGCCTGGCCAATGCTACTGATTTCTGTATGTTGATTTTGTACCTGCAACTTTACTGTATTTGTTTATCAGTTCTAATAGTTTTTGGGTGTAGTCTTTAGGTTTCTCGAGATACAAGATCATATTGTCTGCAAACAAGGATAATTTGACTTCTTTTCCAATTTGGATGCCCTTTCTTTTCTTTCTTTCTTGGGTGGCCTAAACAAATTTATTTTCTCACAGTATTGGAGGCTAGAAATCTGAAATCAAAATGTTGGCAGGGTTGGTTTCTGCAAGCCTCTGTCGTTGGCTTGCAGATGGCCATTTTCTCTCTGTGTCTTCTTCACATGGTCTTCTCTCTGTCAATCTGGGTGTCCTTTCTTTCTCTTGTCTGACTGCTCTAGCTAGAACTTCCAGTACTATGTAGAATAACAGTGGTGAAAGTGGGCATCCTTATCTTTATAGATCTTAGAGGAAAGGCTTTCAGTTTTTTCCCATTCAGTATGATACTACCTGTGGGTTTGTTGTTTTTTTTTCTTTTTGAGACAGGGTCTTGCTCTGTTGCCTGGGTTAGAGTGCAGCAGCATCATCACAGCTCACTGCAATCTCAAATTCCTGGGCTCAAGCGATCCTCCTGCCTCAGCCTCCCGAGTAGCTGGGACTACAGGCATGCGCCACCATGCCCGGCTAATTCTTTCTATATATTTTTAGTTGTCCAATTAATTTCTTTCTATTTTTAGTAGAGATGGGGTCTCGCTCTTGCTCAGGCTGGTTTCGAACTGCTGAGCTCAAACAATCCGCCCGCCTCGGCCTCCCAGAGAGCTAGGATTACAGGCTTGAGCCACCGCGCCTGGCCAATGCTACTGATTTCTGTATGTTGATTTTGTACCTGCAACTTTACTGTATTTGTTTATCAGTTCTAATAGTTTTTGGGTGTAGTCTTTAGGTTTCTCGAGATACAAGATCATATTGTCTGCAAACAAGGATAATTTGACTTCTTTTCCAATTTGGATGCCCTTTCTTTTCTTTCTTTCTTGGGTGGCCTAAACAAATTTATTTTCTCACAGTATTGGAGGCTAGAAATCTGAAATCAAAATGTTGGCAGGGTTGGTTTCTGCAAGCCTCTGTCGTTGGCTTGCAGATGGCCATTTTCTCTCTGTGTCTTCTTCACATGGTCTTCTCTCTGTCAATCTGGGTGTCCTTTCTTTCTCTTGTCTGACTGCTCTAGCTAGAACTTCCAGTACTATGTAGAATAACAGTGGTGAAAGTGGGCATCCTTATCTTTATAGATCTTAGAGGAAAGGCTTTCAGTTTTTTCCCATTCAGTATGATACTACCTGTGGGTTTGTTGTTTTTTTTTCTTTTTGAGACAGGGTCTTGCTCTGTTGCCTGGGTTAGAGTGCAGCAGCATCATCACAGCTCACTGCAATCTCAAATTCCTGGGCTCAAGCTATCCTCCCACCTTGGCATCCCAAAGTGCTGGGATTACAGGCGTGAGCTACCACATCTGGCCTAATCTACTTTTAAAAATGCTTTCTAAGGCTGGGTGTGGTGGTGTGTGCCTGTAATCCTAGCACTCTGGGAGGCTGAAGCAGGAGGATCGCTTGAGCTCAGGAGTTGGAGGTTGCTGTGAGCTAGGCTGATGCCATGGCACTCTAGCCCAGATGACAGAGTGAGACTTTGTCTCAAAAAAAAAATAAATAAATAAGTAAAATAAAATGCTTTCCAAAGACCGTTTGTGGGTTTGTTCTTTTCCTCCATCGAGTTATAAGAGACAAATTCACCATCAATGAGCTTAGAGGAAGTCTTGTTCTACACAGTGTTCCACAAGTCTAAAATATTTTCTTAGACATGGGATTCCAGCCTGCTGAATTATAGTGCAGTGACCATTTATTTGCAGGGGCTGTGCTAGGGACTTTTGGGGGTAATGAGTTGAACAACAGGTTCTTGGCCTCTAGGAGAGAATCACATGCTATGCAAAGTCATAGTATGTTAGGAGCATGAGAAAAATCCATAGGAAGATTTATAGGGCTTCAAGGGAGTAAAGGATGGTAGTACATTTGATTACAGTTATCAGCGAGACCTTCAAGGAAGAGTAAACTTTTGGATTGAGTGTGAAATATGTTACAGGATTTGGTTAGGCAGATTCAGAGGGGTGGGTGAACACAGTTCAAATTTTGATAACCTAGTTGCTCTGGAGCATTGTCAACCTAGGAGTTTGGCATTTGGTAAACCTGGATAAATCTGCATTAACAAACATAGCAGATACAAAGATAAATTATCTTTTTGTAAGACTGGTATTCAGCCAGGCAGTTATTTTGGTCCCAGCTGTGTCCCATACTGTGTCTTTTTGTGTGTGTATGTTAGGTTTTCAACCTGCCTTATCCATCTTATTACTTATAAATGGTTTTCTTCAATGGTTGACTTACAGCTTTGAAACTCAGAGGAATGGACTGGTGTTTATCTATGACATGTGCGGTTCTAATTATGCCAACTTTGAGCTGGATCTTGGAAAGAAAGTTCTAAACCTGCTGAAGGTAAGGTTATGGGAGCGCCCTCTCAACTCTCCTTCAGTGATTAGGATTTTTTTAGTATTCTTTGGGAAAAGATTTAGGAATGATGTAAACTTCAGACATTATGTTCAATTTAAAGGTCACCTGTGAATAATGACTAATAATCTGCTTCCTTAGAATGAGAAATGATCTTTAAAGTGAAGTGGGAGGAATTCAAATAAAAAATGCACAGGAACATTCTGGGTCATAAAAGTGGGATGTTCCTTTCTTGGAGTTATATAGATGAAGAACTAATGAAGGCCAAGGTATGGCACCTGTGAAAAATGTCACTTAGCCAGTGACTTTTCAGATATTTTGGTCTCAGTCTAGTCAGAAATATGTTTTACATTTTGACTTAATACACAAAAGTGTATGTATGCTAACTATATGTATATATTAATACATGTAGAGTTGTACACATACATGTAAAATTATATACATATAGGTTCAAAATCCTGTATCCCAAACTCTTAGATTCAGAGATGTTTTTAAGTTTTTGAACTTTAAAAGGTAATGCATATATGCTACTGTATAGACACATTAGTGTGTCTGCAATAAAATGTATTATTATTCATAATTACTGGGGAAGAGTAAAGCATATGTCTTTTAAGGTCAGATTTTGCCTCCCAGTGAATTATTAGTCCAAACTTACAAAAGAAACTTAAGGTTTTCAGAGCTGTTTAGATTTCAGAATTGACAATGAGGGTATTTTTTTTGTGTACATATTTATAAAACAAAACAAAAAAGTTTCACAAAAGAAGATTTACCCTTATGTGCAGTCACTTTGATTATGCTATGCTGCTTCCTATTTTTAGAATGTCAGTCATGACCACCTAACCTGATTTCAGGACTTACTGAGTCATACCCTGTAGTTTGGAAGCCGTTGATCTAGGAGTCTATGTAGTCTTTATTCTAGGACCTTGTTTCAGAGTACTGTTGAACTAGATTTTTATTTTTATTTATTTATTTAAATTTTTTTCATTTCAAAATATTAGGGGGTACAAGTGTTCTTGTTACATGGATGAATTGTATAATGCTGAAGTCAGGGCTTTTAGTGTGCCCATCACCAGAATAGTGTACGTTGTACACGACAGGTAAGTTTTATCCCAGACCCTCCTGCCTGAACTAGATTTTTAGAAGTGTTTATTGACCTTACAGCTCTACAGCAGACATTGTATAAAAAGGGTTTTATACTGTATGTTGTTTTCTTAGACTCACTTTTTTCCCTCAACATTATACTTTATTACTAGCATTCATAATTGTAGCATGTAGCTGTGATTCATTCTTTTTTCACTGAGGGATTGAAGGACGCATTTCTTTTCATTCTTCATCCATTGAGGAATATACTAGTTTTTTCACATCTGTTCTGTTGATGGCTCCTTGGGTTGTTTGCTGATTTTTGCTACAGGTTGAGCATCCCTAATCCAAAACCTGAAATGCTCCAAAATCCAAAACTTTTTGAGTATTAACATGACTCTACAGTTGGAAAATGACTTCATGTGACAAGTAACAACTAAAATGCAATCAAAACTTTGTTTCATGCACAAAATTAATAAAAATGTTTTATAAAATTACCTTTAGGCTATATGTATAAGGAATATATGAAACAAATGAATTCATGTTTAGACTTGGGTTCCATCCCCAGGATATCTCATTACGTATATACAAATATTCAAAATCTGAAAAAAATCCAAAATTTGAGATACTTCTGGTTCAAAACATTTCTTACAATGCTGCGGTCCCCAATCCCTGGGGCTGCAGACCGGTGCCCGTCTGTGGCCTGTTAGGAACTGGGCTGCACAGTGTGAGGTGAGCCACCAGCATGCATGCAAGGGAAGCTTCATCTGTGGTTACAGCCACTCCCCATCGCTCCTGTCACTGCATAAGCTCTGTCTCCTGCTGTGGCATCAGATTCTCGTAGGAGCACGAACCCTACTGTAAACCGCACATGTGAGGGATCTAGGTTGTGTGCTCCTTATGAGAGTCTAATGCCTGATGATCTGAGGTGGAGCTGAGGTGGTGATGCTAGTGCTGGGGAGCGGCTGCAAATACAGATTATCACTAGCAGAGGTTTGACTGCACAATAAATGTACTGTGTTTGTATCACCCCCAAACCACCCACCCCACACACACTGGTCTGTGTAAAAATTATATTCCATTAAACCAGTCCCTGGTGCCAAAAAGATTGGGGACCACTGTTATAAAGAATACTCAACCTGTGTTATAAACATTTCAACATTTTTTCCCCCTAATATTAATAGTTCCTCTTTTTCTTCTTGTTTTGAGACAGAGTCTTACTCTGTTGGTGTGAGTAGAGTGCTGTGGTGTCAGCCTAGCTCACAGCAACCTCAGACTCCTGGGCTCAAATGATCCTCTACCTCAGCCTCCCAAGTAGCTGGAGCTATAGGCATGTGCCACCATGCCCGGTTAGTTTTTCTATTTTTAGTAGAGATAGGGTCTCGCTCTTGCTCAGGCTGATCTCAAACTCCTGAGCTCAAGCAATCCTCCCACCTCTGCCTGCCAGAGCGCTAGGATTATAGGTGTAAGATTATAAAAAGTAAAAGCAGTATAAAGTATTGTAGAGAATAAAATACAAAGAAGAAAGTTAGGGCTGAGAAGTAAAATAGAAAAAAATTTAAAAAAAAAGAAAGTTAAAATGATTCCTAATTTCACTTATCAGAGATAAACTCAGTTGAACTTTTCTTATAGTTATTTACAGTCTTTTTTGTGTGTGAAAGTATATGTATGTGTATGTATTTTTTAAACAAAATTATGATTATAGTTTTGATTCTGTTTAAGATTATATTGTGAGCATTTTCCAAAGTTGTAAAAATTCTTTGAAATCTTCATGGCAAAGATTATATAACAATGTATTGTAAGATATAATATTTTGTTAACTACTACCCATTTTTGGACTCATATATTCTTTTTAGTTTTGAAGTATTTTTAACTATCAAAAATACATTTACAGTAAATATTCTTTCCGCACATCTTTGTGTTTCTGATTATTTCTTTAGAATTGAGTCTCAGAAATGGAATTCATCAACAAATGTACATTTTTAAGGATCTGTAAAGCCAGATGCCTTTCCAAAGGTGTTAACAGTTTACTGACAGTCTGTGAGGGTCCTGTACAGACACTTAAATGGATTAGGCCTGGGTCTGTAGCTCTTTGCTCTGAGGAAGAAAGCGTGATGGCTTCTACTTTCTGTTTATCATTTTGTGGAAATATAGGTATTTCTCTAGACTGATTTTTGATCTGATAGTTAAAGGGGCCTTGGGTATTAGACCCTGAAAGGAGTTTGTTGCATCTTTGGAGGAGGTAGTTTCTCAGACTTTAGCCAGGGCCTTGGAAAATTTTGTTCTGGATGCTGTCTATTCTCTACAAAGGGGTGTATGGGGATCCCCTAAATCAGTAGTACTGAGGAATAACCGAAAAGATCAAAGAAAATGACTTATCAAATTGAGAATCAGTGTTTTGAAAATGGCAAAAAGAATAGGGTAGAACATATTTAGCTACTATTCTTTTTTTTGATTTCTTAGGAATGATTTCTTTCCCATTAGAATGCCAATGGTACATGGTAATCTTGCCCATGAGAAGGGATGAAATATTGAAAAATTAAACGAAACCAAGTGCTGTGCATTAGGAACGAATGAGTTTTCATTCACATCTTGTGCAGATCAGGGTATCTCCTGTTATTTTTTTAGACTTTAGTTGCTTTTGATGCACCCTAGATCATATTGATTGATTGAATAACTGAATACATAGATGAACTAATAGACAAAAAAGAAATGATTATACAGACACAGATTAGTAGACTGAATGAAAAGTTATGAAAGAGAAATGTTTCTGTAATGTTCAATTTATTCATGGTCTAATTTTTCCTTCAGGCTCGAATAAGCAGAACTTTCCCAGGATGCATGTGTGAGTGGTGATGTGTGGCATGTGGGACAACTGCTGATGAGAAAAGTCAGAGTAGTTCTTGATCCATAAAGCTCATGGTTGACATGAATTTAACATAGTTATTTTTAAAAGGTAAATCAACTTCTAATTTCTTTCTTTCTTTTAGCTACTTATCCTCTAACTACTAAAGTAAACCTGAAGTAGGCTGTAGACCCCCTGCTGGGTAAGAATGTGAAGAAGAGCAGAAAACCTAAACTTTGGGCTTAAACAGTCAAAATTCCAATTAGGTCTTAAATCCTCATACATTTTCTCCACAGGGAGCATTTCCAGCTCGTTTGAAGAAGGTGCTGATTGTGGGAGCACCCATATGGTTCAGAGTGCCCTATTCCATCATCAGCCTCCTCCTGAAGGACAAAGTCCGGGAGAGGGTAAGGCAAGCCAGCCTTTTCTTATTTGGAGGTGAATAGATACATTCCCATCTCTACTGGTGAAATCCTGCCAATTAATTTTCTACCTTCAAAAATATCCTCCTAGCTTGTCTCCTAGAGCGCTTTCTGCTTCTGTTAGTGTTTTCACCCACACTCTCTATTCATTAGTCAGCTTAGTACAGACTTCCTCTCTCGCTGTCCTACAGTCTCCTTGAAGTCAGGAACTGGACATGGTTTATCTGGCTCTCCCTTTCCATAGCACTTTGCATAAGATAGTGCTGAAGGAATGTGTCCTGGAAGTAATTTTGCCATGGCTGCTACTACCAGAATTAGCCTAGCACTGCATAGGACTTTACTGTTTAACAGCTTTTAATATAATTGCATTATTTGAACTGGTGTTTGAATTCGTCCAATTGGAAACAACCCATTCAGTCCCTTTGACCACCGGGATGGTGGAGGAGAGTCTCTTACTATGTCTCTTTCTATATATAGTCTTGACATTTTTTTTTTTTTTTTTAGACAGAGTCTCACTGTCCCCCTGGCTAGAGTCCAGTAACGCCATCATAGCTCACTGCAACCTCAAACTCCTGGGCTCAGGCAGTCCTCCTACCTCAGATTCCCAAGTAGCTGGGACTACAGGCATGCGCCACCATACCTGGTTAATGTTTTCTGTTTTTAGTAAAGACGGGGTCTCGCTCTTGCTCAGGCTGGCCTCAAACTCCTGACCTCAAGTGATCCTCCCGCCTTGGCCTCCCAGAGTTTTAGGATTACAGGCGTGAGCCACTGTTCCCGGCCTATTCTTGGCATTTTTTCTTAAAACAGTTTGTTGCTTCCCAATTTTTTAACTGTTGTCTAAAGTTACCTTAATTCTATTATAGTCTTTTGAGTGTACCAGGACTGAAAGATAACGTAATGGTCTCAGTCACTGATTGCAGCCCTTGAAAGATAAGGCATATAAAACACTGGCATAATAGGGTTAGATGAAATATTATCAGAGTTTTCTGTGGTAAGGAATTATGAAATTAAATGAATATTAATGCAGGTCTTTATAGCTGAGGTGAATTGGGCTGGAGAGGGGAAGTGAAGACATTTGGCTCTGTGGAAGCTACTTAAAGACTTTATGGCTCAGGTCATTCTTCCTAAGATAACTCTTTGAGAGACTCCTTAGGCTAGTTCTTGTACTTGAATTATAGGAATTATACATGCATATATAAACTGAAACTATATTAAGCTTCTTTTACAGTCCAGGCACTGGGTTCTGAGAATTAAAACTGAAGTGAGACAGTCCTTACTCTCGAGGAGTTCATGGTCCTGGTAGAGAACAGATAAACATGTTAGAGGACTTCAACTCTGCAGGAGCACACAGGAAGGATCGTATTGCCTTAGGCAGTCAGAAAGGGCCTCACAGAAGAGGTGAGCATGTGCTGGTCCTTGAGGAGGCAGAGGAAGAAAAGAAGGGATTCCGAGAAGAGGCAATAGCAAGAGAGACAGCTTTTAGGAAGAACAGCATTCCCATTCCACAGAGAGTCTGAGGAGAACCAGCTAGGCTAATTTGGTCCAGTATGGCTATATCTAAGCAGAAAGAAGAATTAAGTGGTAAGATTACTTACCTAACATTTTTCCTGGGCTACCCTGCCTCTGGGTGGTTTGTTTTCATAGGAACCTATCTTTGTGAACACCCATACCAAGCTGTGAGTAGAACACAAGCTAACAGGCCTAGAACTAGCTGCCTTAGTGTGAGGTTGAAAAAAATAACCACTACCTATGCATTCTTAGTGGTCAAAAAAAAAAAAAAAAAAAAGAGTACCACCATAAGATGGTACTGGGAAGCTTTGTTAATAGCATAAAGCCTTTGTTCACTATACTGTCCTTTCAGAAGGTATATAACAAGGCTCCTAATGCCAAGAGTGAATTTGATACACATCCTGGGAATTCAAACTTTTATCTGGTAAATTCACAGGACTTCAGTCCCAGGCAGATGAAATGTAGTCTACTTTTTTTACAGGCATACCTAGTATTTCAAGCAAATCTCATTTCCGAAACCTAACATACGCACACTTATTCTTTATATTCCCTCTCTGTAAGACTTTCTTCCACCACATACTCACATGGTTCTTTCTGGCCTTTCAGATTCAGATATTAAAGACATCTGAGGTCACCCAGCACCTGCCCAGGGAGTGCCTTCCAGAAAACCTGGGTGGATATGTCAAAATTGACCTCGCCACTTGGAATTTCCAGTTCCTACCCCAGGTGAACGGCCACCCAGATCCCTTCGATGAGATCATCCAGTTCTCCCTCCCTCCTGCCTTAGACGGGGACTCGGTACATGTTCCAGGTCCCCATGCTATGACCATCCAAGAGTTGGTGGACTATGTTAACACCAGGCAAAAGCAGGGAATATATGAGGAGTATGAAGACATCCGTCGTGAGAACCCCGTTGGCACTTTCCATTGTTCCATGTAAGTAGGAAAGGTGTGGGCCAACAGTTGGTTACCAAGATGCTTCTGGCAGGCACTGGCAACAGCTCTTTCCACATCTCACTTCCTTAACAGAGGCTCTTCCTTGTGTTAAGGAGCATCATTCTCACTTAAATGATGATTTCTCTCTTCCAGAGAGAGAAGCTCTGAAATTTATGAAGGTCTTTGGTACCAACAGGGGAACCCTGTTAGACATATTTGGGGATATTTTCCTGAAATGCAAGTTAAAAAAAAAAAGGTAGGCTCAAAATGGACTGCTCACTGTTCCTATCTTTAGTGTGAGCTCTAATCTGTTCTTTTGGACAGTTTCTCCCTAAAGCATTTATACTCTGATATTACATCTTGAGAGGTGCCTGGTGTGATTAAAATAATACATAGTAAGAGAGAAAAAGTTGCCTCTTAGGAATTTAAACTCTTCTGAATCCTACTCCAAAACCATCTGGCTAGTTTATAACTCTGATTCATAACTCCTTGGTAACTATTGTTGGCAATAGAGCACAGATCATTTCTCTTACCATGTTTTTTGTTTTGTTTTGTTTTTTGTTAAAAAGAAAGCATTTAATTTAACCACATTTAACATGAAAGTTAACATAAATATTAAGAAATGTTCTCATCTCGAAGACCCCTAGTCACTAAATGAAATGAGAGGGAACCTGGTTGTGGACTCTTACAATGTTTTAATTGGCTATAGCAGAAATCTTTTTCTCCAAATAGTGAGCTCTGTCTGTTGAACATTGAGGAAGCTGTCCGAGTGAGTCCCAGGTGCAAGTTCCAGCTTAGCCAAAAATCCACTTTCTGAGTGACACAAGTTATTTCCCTTATTGGCACTTCAGTTTTCCTGTGTGTAATATGTGACTATTGGACTGTGATGTCCACCTGCCTTAGTAGCTTAAATGTTTTAGGAATCCGTGACGCTGTGTGAGTCCCTCTTCTCTCTCATCATTCCTGTCCAGCTTTGTCATTGTGTTCAGAAGATGATGCGGGGAGAGAATCTTTAAGGAAAGAGTGAAAAGACTAAACTGAGCTAAGGAAAGTAAGAGAGAAGAGGCAATTGGAAAGAAGCCAATAAGCAGAGCAAGAACGCAAAGGAAAGAAAGTGGAGAAAAA
Source organism: Propithecus coquereli (assembly GCF_000956105.1). Taxonomy (NCBI): domain Eukaryota; kingdom Metazoa; phylum Chordata; class Mammalia; order Primates; family Indriidae; genus Propithecus; species Propithecus coquereli. The sequence goes on from NW_012139969.1 coordinate 353,714, forward strand.
AGGAAAGCAGACCATGTATCAAGAAGAGGGAGTATTCTTTTCTCCCACTCAGCTCTGTTTCTTACCTACCAGCTCCAGACCCTGTTTACATCCCATTCTCTTTCCCAATCAGAGCAGTTTGGCCGCCCGCAGGCATGTATCAAAGAAGTGCTTAGAGCAGGGAGGAGTGCTGGTCTGATCCAAGAAGGTGTACACTTATCCTGGGGATTCCTCACCTTGCTCTTGGTGCTTCTGCATTTATCCTCTGCTGTGAGGTCCTTGAGATGCCATTTCCTCTGTGGGCCCCCACTCCCTACCCATTAATAAAGTAGGTTGAGATTGTCCTCTTGGCATTATCCAAACTAGCTGTCACGTAACAGTCAGAGAATACATCACAGTCCAAAGATAGGACTTCCCAGTCTTGCCTTTTTATTGAACGATTGAGCCCTGCTTCATGATCTAGAACCCAGAATCCCATCAGCTCCGGGCCTCTTACCTTCTACAAAGTCCCAGCAGAACTGCTTCCCTTAATTTTTTTCTTTTTCTTTTTTTTTTTTTTTTGAGACAGGGTCTCGCTCTGTCACCCAGGCTAGAGTGCAGTGTCATCATCACAGCTCACTATAGCCTCAAACACCTGGACTCAAATGATCCTCCTGCCTCAGCCTCCCGAGTAGCTGCAGCTGAAGGCACGCGCCACCATGCCAGGCTATTTTTTCTATTTTTCGTAGAGACGGGGTCTCACCCTTGCTCAGGCTGATCTCGAACTCCTACCTCAAGTGATCCTCCCGCCTTGGCCTGCCAAAGTGCTAGGATTACAGGTGTGACCAATCCCAGTTATTATCTTTTTACATTTTTAATTTTTATCTTTTATTTTCCTTCTTTGCTTCATAAACATATGACTTGACCCAGTAGAACTCTTTACACGACATAAACTGTCTCCTTTGGAATTCTGGATTATAAAGTAGATATTAGAGTATTCACCGTTCCCCAGGATTCCCATAGACCAAGAGACTTTCTTTTTTCTTTTCTTTTTTTTTTTTATGAGCCAGAGTCTCACTCTGTTGCCTGGGCTAGAGTGCCGTGGCGTCATCCTAGCTCACAGCAACCTCAAACTCGTGGGCTGAAGCAATCCGTCTCCCTCAGCCTCCCGAGTAGCTGAGACTACAGGCACGTGCCACCATGCCCGGCTAATTTTTTCTATATATTTTTAGCTGTCCAAGTAATTTCTTTCTATTTTTTAGTAGAGAAAGGGTCTCACTCTTGCTCAGGCTGATCTCGAACTCCTGAGCTCAAATGATCCACCTGCCTCGGCCTCCCAGAGTGCTAGGATTACAGGCGTGAGCCACCGTGCCCAGCCCAAGAGACTTTCTTGCTATATCCAGTGAAAGAGAGAGACTTTTTCCTTTTTTCTTCTTACTCTTTTTTTTTTGGAGACAGGGTCTTGCTTTGTTACTCGGACATGAGGGCAGTGGTATGATCATAGCTTACAGCAACTGCAATCTCCTGGGCTCAAGTGATCCTCCTGCCTCAGCTTCCTGAGTAGCTGGGACTACAGGCGCATGCCACCACGCCGGGCTGATCTTTCTATTTTTTGTAGAGACAGGGTCTTGCTATATTGCTCAGGCTGTTCTTGAACTCCTGACCTCAAGTGGTTCTGTCTCAGCCTCACAAAGTGCTACGATTACAACGTGAGCTACCGCGCCCAGCCTCTCTGCTAACTTTTCATTATGAGCTAATTGTAGATTCACATGTAGTTGTAAGAAATAATACAGACAGATCACATGCATGTACCCTTTTCAGTTTCCCCCATGGTAACGTATTCCAGAACTGTAATATAATATCACAACCAGGATGTTGACATTGATATACTTTACCAATTTTATTCAGATTTCCCTAGTTTTATTTTGTGTTTGTGTATTTAGTTCTTATGTCACACATTTAGGTTTGTGTATCTTTCGCCATAGTCAAAATACAAAGAGTTCCATTACCATGAGCTCCCTTTTGTTGTCCTTTAATAGATAAACATACACCTCCCAATCCCTAATGCCTGCAACCACTAATCTGTTCTCCATTACTATAATATTCTCCTTTCCAGAATTTTGTTACATAAATGAAATCATACTATGTGTAATCTTTTGGGATTTCTTTTTTTCACTAGGCATCATTCTCTGGAGCTTCATCTAAGTTGCATGTGTCAATAGTTGGTTCCTTTTCATTGCTTGATAGTATTCCATGGTTTGGATGTACTAGTTTGTTTAATCTTTCCCTGTTGAGGGACATCTGTGTTGTTTCCAGTTTCTGGCTATTACAAGTAAAGCTGATATTAACGTTTGTGTGTAGATTTGTGTAAACATAAATTTCCCTTTCTCTGGGATAAGTGTTTCGGGGTGCAATTGCTAGGTCATGTGGTAATTGTGCATTTAGTTTTTGTAAGAAACTGCCTAATGCTTTCCAGAGTGGCTGTACTGTTCTCCATTCCCACCAGCAGTGTGCGAGCAAGCCAGTTTCTTTGCATCCTCACCAGCATTCGGTTGTGTCACTATTTTTCACTTTGGCTATTCTGATAGGTGTGTAATGTGATCTCTTGGTGATTTTAATTTGCATTTCATGTGCTTATTTGCCATCTATATATCCTCTTTGTAAAATGCCTTTTCACGTCTTTTGCCCTATTTTTAAAACCATTCACATTTGAGGGTTCTTTATATATTCTAGAAATCGGTTCTTTGTTGGATTTGTGGTTTGCAAATATTTTCTTTCAGTCTGTAGCTTGGTCTTTTTATCTTCTTAACAAGGTTTCTTATGAAGTAAATTTGTTTAATATCGATGAAGTCCCATTTACCAATATTTCCCTTTACAGATCATTCTCTTGGTGTTAAATCTAAGAACACTTTGCCTAGCCCTAGCTCCTGAAGATTTTTTCCTGTTTCTTTTTCTAAATGTTTTATAGTTTTATGTTTTGCATTTAAATCTATGATCCATTTCTTTTTAAGAGACAAGGTCTTGCTAATGTTGCCTCAGCTGGAATGCAGTGGCTATTCACAGGTGTGATCCTACTACTAATCAGCAAGGGACTTTGACCTGCTCCTTTTCTGACCTGGGCCAGTTCACCCCTACTTAGGCAACCTGGTGGTCCCCCACTCCCAGGAGGTCACCATACTGATGCCAGACTTAATTGCAGACCCCCAGTCGGCATAGCACACTACAGCCCAGAACTCTTGGGCCCAAGCGATCCTCCCACCTCAGCTTCCCAAGTAGCTCAGACTACCACAGGCCCAGCCTGTCATCTGTTTGAAATTAATTTTTATAAGGTTTGGATTGATGTTCATTTATTTGCCTATGGATGCCTAGTTGCTCTAGCATAATTTGTTGAAAAGAGTACCTTTACCATTGAACTGTCTTTGCAACTTTGCAAAAAGAATCAGCTGGGCATATTTGTATGGGAAGGGGGAATTTTTTAAGATACAGAAAAGTACAGAGTATGACACAACAAACAACTATGTTCCTATCACCAGACTCGACACTGATATTTATTAATATTTTGTCATATTGCTTCAAGTC
>NW_012139969.1:358682-359196 GCF_000956105.1 Propithecus coquereli
CATTATGTTAGTATTCTCCCTCCCCCCCACCCTCTTTCTCTCTCTTTCTCATATTCCTGTCAGTCCGGTTGGATCTCCTAGAGTAGGGATTGACAAACTTTTTCTTAAAGGGCAAAATAGTAAACATTTTAGAATTGTGGGTCTTAACAGTCTTTTGCATGTACTCAACACTGTCTATATGTACTTAGTGTGTATATAAACAAACGGGCTTAGTAGTAACATTCATCAGGTGTCGGGCAGGTGAGAGGGGGAGGAGGGGATGGGTATATACACACCTAATGGGTGCGGTGCACACTGTCTAGGGGATGGACACGCTTGAAGCTCTGACTTGGGTGGGGCAAAGGCGATATATGTAACCTAAACATTTGTACCCCGATAATAATCCTGAAATAAAAATAACTAAATAGATAAATACAAATAAAGTCCTGGCTCAGGCTAATAAAAAATAAATAAACGAATGCGCTTGGCTGTATTCCAATATGATTTTAATTTGCATTTCATGTGCTTATTTGCC
>NW_012139969.1:359482-393901 GCF_000956105.1 Propithecus coquereli
CTTGTGTTAGGGGTTTTCCTTAATTATCTGGAGGTCCTTGGCTGTTAGTTCACACTTAGGAGTTGGGTCCTTAAAAGCTACTTAGAAGCTCTTTCTACATGAGTGAGCTTCAAATTAAAATGATCAGACAGCTAGCTTCTTGTTGATGTATGCCAAATGACAGAATTCTTTTACCTGGTGCCGTTCACTCTCTCTACAGGAGAGTTCTCCTGTCTATTGACTGGCGGGATCCAAGCTTGGAGAGGAGTATAGGAAACGACAGGGAGGAGGGGGCAGGGATTCTCACTGTGTATCTTTTGGGTTTTCATGTGTTCCCTTGTTTTTAGCCCTGTGCCTCATCTTGCGTCCATCCAAGGTGTAGGAATTCTGAGGGTAAGTCATTTTGTCTCTCTGTAGGACCTTCCTAGGTCCTAGTTTCCTGCATTTGGCCAAATCAGCCAAAATCCTCCCATTTGCTTTCTGTCTGCCAGCTCGGGTTGAAATCTCTTTGTAGATGTCTCCACTGCCATTTTTTGGGTTTATACCAAATAGTTCCTTTATTGTCATTTTAGTGAGGCTATTTGGTAGATGGAGTGGCGTTGACGTGTATTGTCAATGTACGATGTTAAACTAGAATTTAAGAGATTTGGTTTGAACATCTTTTGATAAATGAGTAGTAGAAATTTTTATCTGCAGCTAGATATTTTGGGGATATACCCTATTTCTCTTTCCCTCCCTCTCTTTCTCTTTTTTTCGAACATGCTCCTCCCTTCTGTCTGAGATCGCATCAGAATGGCCTTTACCATCCATATTTCTACCAACGTTCTGATCATGATCACGTAGGTAATCTCTAATAAAATCAAGCCTTTCTCTATAGCTCTTCTTTTCTGAGCTCTTACCAGAATTGCCCTTTATTCTCTGTTCATGGCAATGTAGGCTTTTTTCTAGCGTGCATCTCCAAATTCTTTCAGCCTCTTCCCCATGACCCATTTCCAAAGCTGCTTCTACATTTTTAGGTATCTGTTATAGCAGCACCTCCCTGCTCAGTGACAATTTCTGTCTTAGTCCATTGCAGACTCCCTGTCTCTTTTGAGTGGAAATATATTTATTTCAAGTAGTATATATTATCATAAAAAACATTAAATGATACGAAACTGTGGACTAGAGAGGGAAAGGCTCCCCTGTCACCATCCCCAAGAGTAACTGACACCCACCTTTACCTTGTCAGACTTTGAACATACACATTGCCTCCACTTCTTTATTCTAGCTTGTTTGTTTCATTTCCTTCAGGTCTCCAGGAAACCTAGAGAAGAACCGTTACGGGGATGTACCCTGCCTGGACCAAACTAGGGTGAAGCTGACAAAGCGAAGTGGCCATACTCAGGTAGACAAATAAATGCTATCTTTTTAGGAGCACTGAGGGAAATTTTCTTCCAAAGTAGAGCTTTAATACTATAGTAGAGTGAAAACGGACTCTGAAGCCAGGGAGATAAGACTCGAATTCATATTTTGCTACATACTAGTCTGCAATCACAGGCAAATCCCTGAATGCTCATCTCACAGTGCTGAGTGGAAATTAAGTGAAATTCTTTATGTGAATGCTGATAGTACAAGGCTGATATATTATAGGTGCTTGATAAATGTTTAATTATTTTTCCTTTTATTCCGTAGTTGTAAAGTCAGGGTCATATAGTCCAATTCAGTTGGTGAGTGTATTGTATATTTTGTATTGATGCAAAGCAACTTTGATTATGAGTGACCTCTGATTTTTCCATCTAGATCTGAAAAAAATTGTAGACAACCAGTTTTTACATAATACAAAAAATGTCTAGGAATTGAGATGAAATGGTCAAATGACTATATTATTGAATGCATTAATTTGATATCCATACATATTAGTAATCACAGGCTGGCGAGGCAGCTCATGCCTTTAATCCCAGCACTTTGGGAGGCCAAGGCAGGAGGATCACTTGAGGCCAGGAGTTCAAGACTAGCCTGGGTAACATAGTGACACTTATCTCTACAAAAAATAAGAAAAATTAGCTGGGCATGATGGTGTATGCCTGTAGTCCCAGCTAGTTGGGAGGCTGAAGCAGGACAGTTGCTTGAGCCCAGGGATTTGAGGCTGCAGTGAGCTGTGATCATGCCATTGCACTCCAGCCTGGGTGACAGAGCAAGACCCTGTCTTAAAAAAAAAAAATTATTCAAACTCTTCACATGCACCTTTAACATGGGAGTCTTTGTCATCATTTGAGCACTTTTGAGTCAATCTAACATGGCTTTCCAGAGCACAGCATCTTTATTTCCTCTTAAGTGTGTGGTATTCTTACTGGAAAGTTTATCCTAAACCGGAAAAATCTATTAGGATAACATTAGGACAGGTTTTTCTTTTCATTCACCCTGCATCTGATGCATCCTCTATAACATGATCATTCACGTCTTCCTTTTTAAAATCCTCTTTATTATAATTTGTTTACAGCAACATCCAATCTTAGAATTTTGACATGAATGACTGAATAGGTATTCTATTTCTTTTTTTTTTTTCCTTCTGGTACACTAATTTTGTCTGGTGATCTCTGCAAGCATTCAAAAAAAAAAGCATTGCTTGAGGTTGCTGGTCAAAGTAAAGGAATTTAAATAGTGCCTTTTTAACATGATACACATTATAAGGACAACTTATATCACCCCCCTCTTTTTCTGGGGGATAATTTTTGGAAAAATCGTTGCCTTGTATTTGGGCATACATGCTATGTGGATCAGGACCTGATAATCATGTTTTACTCTCTCTTGACCCTACTGTTTTAAGCACATAAACTGAATTCACAGCCCTTTACAGAACTCTTACAGAGAGTGTTCCTATAGGATCATTAGCTAAAAGTCTGGCTCACTTGAGGGTAAATTCACGGTACTGCTGAGATTGTCATAGTGTATGTTCTAAAGGAGAGGAGTACAATGGCTGAGCTGGGGCTCTGGAGTCAGAGATAGCTGTATTTATTTGTTTTGTCGCCTTCTCTATCTCTAGTACCTAGAGTGATGCCTGGCACATATCAGACATTCAGGAAATATTTGTGAATGAGTGCATCTCAGTGTACCAGGAGACCATTCTAGTCACTCTTTGGTTAATCTGAAGATCATTGCCTGATTTGTAGTCTCTTTCATTACTATAGACATTGTCAGGGGCTTTTTGTTTTGTTTTGGTTTTGGTTTTTTTGACATTAAGTTACTATTTTTTTTGAGACAGGGTCTCAATCTGTCACCTAGTTTGGAGTGCACTGGTGCCATCATAGCTCACTGCAGCCTCCAACTCCTGGGCTCAAGATCAGTCCTCATGCCTCAGCCTTCCGAGTAGCTAGGACCAAAGGTGTGCACTAGCATACCTGGCTAATTTGTAAAAATTTTTTTTGTGGAGACAGAGTCTCAGTATGTTGCCCAGGCTAGTCTTGAACTCTTGGCTTAAAGCGATCCTCCTGCCTTGGCCTCCCCAAAGTGTTGGGATTACAGGCGTGAGCCACCGTGCCAGGTCCAACATTAAATTATTTATTTAACTTCAGGGACATGATACTTTTGTGGTATTTCTACCTTTGGGGCTATTCTTTCTTATTTTGTTTCTTGACATTTATGTATTTATTTATTTTAATGGACAAAATTTTATGTATTTATGATGTACAACATAATGCTTTGAAAGATGTATACATTATGGAATGGCTAAATCAAGCTAGTGGTACATATTACCTCACAAACCTTTTTTTGTGTGTGTGGTAAAACACTTAAAATCTATTTTCTTTGCAATTTTCAAATATTGGAAGATTGAGGTTTATCAGTGAATTGGTTACTTGATTTGCTCCTGGAATTTTAAAGCTGTTAGTTGCAGTTTCTTTTTTTTTCTCTTTTTGAGACAGAGTCGTGGTATCAGCCTAGCTCACAGCAACCTCAAACTCCTGGGCTCAGGCAATCCTCCTGCCTCAGCCTCCCAAGTAGCTGGGACTACAGGCATACGCCACCATGCCCGGCTAATTTTTTCCTGTATATTTTTAGTTGTCCAGCTAATTTCTTTCTATTTTTTAGTAGAGATGGGGTCTCGCTCTTGCTCAGGCTAGTCTCAAACTCCCGAGCTCAAACAATCCGCCTGCTTCAGCCTCCCAGAGTGCTAGGATTATAGGCGTGAGCCACCGCGCCCGGCCTAGTTGCAGTTTCTATTGAACATGGCTGTCTTAGTCTGTGGCTGCTGCTATAACAAAAATATCATAGACTGGGTAGCTTATAAACAATAGAAATTTATTTCTCACTGTTTTGGAGGTGGAGAAGTCCGAGGTGCTGGCAGATTCCATGTCTGGTGAGGGCCAGTTTCCTGGTTCACGGACCTCCACCTAGTCATTGCACCCTCACTTGGAGGAAGGGGCAAGGGAGCTCTCTGGAGCTCTCCTTTTTTACAAGGCCACTAATCCATTTGTGAGAGCTGTCTTCCTGTTCTTCATGACCTAATCACCTGTCAAAGGCCCCAGCTCCTAATACCATCACATTGGGAGCTGGGATTTCTACATCTGCATGAGGGCAGGACACATTCAGTCTGTGGCGATGGCCCATGACGTAGTGCCCTTGGTTTGGTTCTTTCTACTGTTTCAGTTCCCCAAAGTCCACAAGTCTATGCTTTGTCTCTGAGGTCATTTTTCATTTTAATTTCCTATGATTCTTCTCAAATTGCTCCTTTCAGACAAGGATGCTGAAAGCTGGTATATCCTCATTTACTAATATAATGAAATAATAAGTCATCTTTAAAGAGGTGACATTTCTTTTCAAAGCATTAAAGATAACTGCTGGGGTAACAGCTTATATATTACTTTTATAATAATGTTGATTGGCATATACCAGGTAAATCTTTTATACTTTTCTATCTCGTCTCCCTTGGGTCCTAGAGGATATATCACTTGTATGTGCCAGGCTGAATAGAGGATGGGCTTTGGCTGACTGTGGTGGGCCCTGGATTTGGAAGCTTGGTTGGGAGTGAGTGAGGCTTTTAGCATGCTGGGTCTCCTGCCTGTGGTCTATTAGTTCAATGAAATTGTTTGAATCAGGGTAGAACATAGTAGTATGAGGTCAATACTAGCTGCTGTGGGAGGAGAAAACTCAACTAATTACTCCACTATTTATTTTGTCAAAATAAAAGTTTCCAAGCAGGAGAGTGGCTTTGGGGTATTGACAGTTCAAGCTGCCCTTTAAGTGATAGGATCCACTGGAGCAAGGGTGCCAGGGTTGAGGAAGGAGTCAGTCTGACCTCTCTATAGTGTAGTAGTAGACTATGAGTTTTCCCTAGTTTGCTACTGAATCTTTTTCTCTTTTGTCTTTCTGTAACCTTCCATTTCCTCCTCTATCCATTCTACTGCCTCTATCCATTCAACTCCCAACTATTAATAGTTGTATTATAACTTGAAACTGTAGCTGCATCAGTGTTTCTTTTTTTCTTTCTCTTTTTTGAGATAGTCTCGCTCTGCTGCCCAGGCTAGAGTGCAGTGGCGTCTTCATAGCTCACTGCGACCTCCGACTTCTGGGCTCAAGCGATCTTTCTGCCGCAGCTTCCCGAGTAGCTGGGACTATATAGGTGCTCGCCACCACACCTGGCTGATTTCTTCTATTTTTAGTAGAATGAGGGTCTTGCTCTTGCTCAGACTGGTCTTAAACTCCTCAGCTCAAGCGTTTTTCTGCCTCAGCCTCCCAGATGTTTCGGATTACAGGCGTGAGCTAATCTCACCTGGTTTCAGTGTTTCTCTTTTATCAACCTAGATTAAAGGATGTTGGCAGGGATCTTGTGAGTAGGTATAATAAAAAAAATGATGTTGAAATACATAAGACTGAGGACATTAGGAGATGGGAGAAGTACTTGGAAGAGAGGGAGTCAGGAACTGTTGTTCATTGAGACTCCTTTGAATTTGGCTGGAAGTCGCTTTGTACTAATTCAGGTAGCAATGGAGTCTAGGTGTTTGGCCCTGTTGTTGGTCCTGGGTACGAGGTACAGCTTTCTTCCATCTCCATTCACACTGTGCCTTTTGTGTGTGGCAGGATGGACAGGATGGATATTCCTACTCAGGTTGCTTGGCTTGCCTCCTATTTGGTCCTATGCTATGGTGCTCCAAGTCCTAATGGACTCTTTTTTTGTAAATGACAACTTTATTAAGATTTAATTCACATACCATACAATTCAGCCATTTAAAGTATACATGTCAATGGTTTTTAATATATTTACAGAGTTGTGCAACCATCACCATAATCAACTCAACCCCCGACTCCTAGACAGAGCCTTGTTTTGTCACCCAGGCTAGAGAGCAGTGGCATAGTCGTAGCTCACTGTAACCTCAAACTCCTGGGCTTAAGCGATCCTCCTGCCTCAGCCTCCCAAGGTGCTGGGATTACAGGTGTGAGCCACCATGACCCACTGCCTTTTATCCATTTTTAAATTGGCTTATTTATCTTTTTATTATTGAGTTGTAAGAGTTCTTTGTGTATCCTAGATACAAGTTCCTTACCAAATATATGCATTCTATGGGTTATTCTTTTAACTTTCTTGATGTGTCCTTTGAAGCACAAAAGTTTTTAATTTTAATGTAGCCCAAGTTTTTTCTTTTCTTTTGTCACTTGTGCCTTTGATGTCATATCCAAGAAGCTTTACCTAACCCAAGGCCATGAATATTTACTCCTTTACTTTCTTTTAAGAGGTTTTTTTTAAGTCTGAAATGAAGTTTATTGAGGAAGGCCAAGATAGGCTTACAGAGCAAGAGCAAGATACATTTGCCACAGACCACGAACAGGCCTGTTGTAGTAACAAAATCGATTTTGAGTTCCTGTTTGTTTATGGCGTAAGGAAGGGATTAGCTTGATTTTTCCGCATTTAGATATCCTGTTGTCCATGTGTCATTTGTTGAGTGAGGTTTTGAATTGATCCTTACTCCTCACTTTCTGCTTGACAAGGCAATATTCACACCTTCAGTTGTACTTCCCCAGTACATCATTTTATGACCCAAATGGTATATTTCGTGCAGCTGAAATGATGTCTCCTTTTTATCATCAGACAGATTACATCAATGCCAGTTTCATGGATGGCTATAAGCAGAAGAATGCTTACATTGGTACACAAGGTAAGCTGGTCCAGCCCTCACGTGTTGGTTTTGTGCCATGTACCTGTGATTCCTTGTGCTAGATGACAGCATAATTTTTAAAGGAACTGCTAACTTGAGTTGTTTTGTGCCCATTAAATCCTAACCTTTCATAAATATTGGAAGTGGTTGAAAAAGACAGATGAGAGCTGTAGGGTTTCTGTACCAGGTGTGGCTGGAAACCCACTGCATAGAGATAAACTGGAGATTTAAACACATAACACTACTGCCTGCAAGTTTGGGGGCTATAGCTTAATATTGCCAATGCAAGGGGGCAGGGCATCAGGACTCACCCTCCAGTGATATGCTCTTCATGTCCAGTAAGAGGCTGTGAATGGCAGGGGTCCCCAGAGACAGAGTACAGTGTAGGAATGAGTGCTGCTCACCTAGCAGGTCTTCGTTGGTCCCTGTACAGAGCGCTCACACAGAGGTCCTGACGTAAGTACTTTGGGCTGAGTCTGACAGTGAAGTGCTAGACCTTAGGAGGATTTCAGATGGAGTGTCTATGAATGCTCCTGTGGGCCCAGTACTCCCCCTGACCTGGCTTCTGTACCTCTCAAGAATATCATGTCACCTTCAGGGAGGGTGGGAGGAAATCACAACACAAGAGGACAAAATAGACCACCATGTGGGTTTAGGGACTTTGACCATTGAAGAGCGTGGCCAGCTAGAGATTTGGTGGATACCTCCTCAACCCAATGAAGTAATTGAGCTTAGTATCATCAGTAATGGACAAAGGGACATTATATATGCCTCCCGATGTGAAGCAGTGAGAAATGCACATCACCTGTGTTGTATGTTGCTAGTTTTAAAATATAAATCTAATCATGAGAAACAAACCAGACAAATCCAGATTGTGGGACATACTACAAGAAAACTGGCTCAGACTCTTCAGTTAATGTCATGAAAAACAAAAAAAGCAGTGAACGGTTCTAGATTAAAGGAGACTAAGAGATAACCAAAGGCAATATGTGATCTGTAATTGGATCTTCAGTTGTTAGAAAAGAACCTATTAAAGACAAACTATTAGGACAGTTGGAGGGGCCGGGCACAGTGGCTCACGCCTGTAATCCCAGAACTTTGGGATTACAAAGTAGGAGGATTGCTTGAGGCCAGGAATCCGAGACCAGCCTGAGCAACATAGGCACACCGTTTGTATTAAATTAAAATAAAAAAAATGGAGACTTTGTGTCAGCTATCATCATATCAATGTTAAATTGTATCAGTGTGATAATGGTATTGTTCTGTAGGAGGATATCCTTGTTTTCCTAATACATGCTCAAGTATTTAGGAGTGAAATACCATGATGTCTGCAACTTTTTAATTTTTTTTTAATTGTAAGAACATTTGAGATCTACCCTCTTAAATTTTTAAGTTCACAATACAGTATCGTTAAGTTTAGTCTACAACTTACTTTTACATAGTTCTGTGAAATGGAAAAATATGTGTGTGTGTATAGAGAGAAGTAAATGTTGCAAAATGATAGCTTTTTAGCTAAAGAATGTATGGGTGCATTGTATTACTCTTTCAGCTTGTCTGTAGGTTTGAAATTGTTCAAAATGAAAGTTGGGGGAGAAAAAAGGGAAAAGGGGCTTTGGATTCACTCTAACCCTAAGATCCAGAGATAATGTTAACATTTTACAGCATCTCCTCCTAGATCTTTTCCTATGCATACATACAGATACAGACATATAAGGTATTTAACAAAATGGACTCTTTCTATACGTTGTCTCTTTTTTCATTTAATGGTATCTTGTGACTACCTTTCAATGGCAGAAAATAACAGATCTTACAACATTGGCTTTATGGACTACATAAATTATGGGTATGCCATAATTTAACTAATCTTCTCTTGTTGGACATTTAGCTTATTTCCAAGACCTCACATGGTTTTGGCAATGTCTACTTCAGCAAAGAGGGACTTCTAATATCATAAGATTTCAGTGCTTGCTAAAAGACTTAGCAAAAATCGTAGTGAACCAACAGACTTCTAGGCCAAAATCACCCTTAGTACTGCCCTGCTTCCCTGAAAGGAGAGAGGGAAAAAGCACTGGGAAAGTACAATGAATTGTCCTGAGTTGTTACTTTCTTGATTGAAAGGGAGTTGGTGGTCCATCCACAAATATTTCCAAAGTTGTTGCTGAGTGCTCAGCCCTGTGCAGGTTCTAACTGTAAAAGCAGAACTTGACAACATGGGCCTTGTCCTCAGGACCATGTTTACTGAGCCATCATTAATTCCCATAAAGTAAAATGACTGATGTAAATATAAATTAAATGGTTAAGCTATTTAGATCCAGCTGTGCCATCATGAGCTCAGAGGAGAAGTTGTCCCACAAGGAATGCGGTGGTCAGAGAAAGCTTCCAGGAAGAGGCAGCACTTGAAAATGGGTAGACAGTGAATGGCACTGGAGGTCGGGAAGACAGTTTGAGCAGAGGAATAGATGGAGAAGTGAGCATGGTGTATCTATATTGTGACAGAGCAATTTTTTTTTAGAAAGATTAAACTGGTCGGGGTATCCAGAATAGACTGGAAGGTAAAGAGACCTACTCAGAAAAGTCAATTAAGATGGTGTTATAGTAACTCAGACAAAAGACGATGTGGTCCTCATGGCAGGAAGAATAGGATGGAAAGAGGGTAGGGGCAAAAGGATAAAAACCAAAAACATTTCAAAGGCCAAAAAATCTGTATAATTTGGTGACTGACTGCATCTGGGAAATGAAGGAAATAGGTAAGTTAGAGTTTACCTCAACTTTTTAAGACTGAATGACTTAAGAATGCCAATATTGTTAACAGAGATGATAAAGTTGAAAGATAAAGCTAATTTCGAAGGACACTGGGTTGCGGACATACTGGTTCTGAGATGATGAGACACAGAAGGAGAATGGTTTAGTGCACAACCTGTGATTATAAGGCTGAAGCTTAAGGGGAGATGAAAACAGCTAGAGACATGTATGCAGTTGACACTCTGAGCCTGGATGTGGTGGCTGAATCTCTGATGATTAGGACTAAGTGCATATGTAACGGTGCTTCCCACACAGTAACCTCCCTACAACCGTCCTGGGGATCTTGTTAACCTGCAGATTCTGCATTCCTAACACTCTTCCATACGATGCTCGTAATGCTGGTGCTGTCGGTCCAAGGACCACACTGAAAAGCTGGGACGTGGAGAGATGAGCAGGGAGCTAACATCTGTGGTTTGGAGTTAGTGTTGGGAAGAAAAACAGAAAAGCCTAAGAAAGAACAAAGTGCTTCCCAGAGTCATGTTCCTTGTCTTCTCCTTTCACTTCAGGCCCTTTGGAGAATACCTATCGTGATTTCTGGCTCATGGTATGGGAGCAAAAAGTCTTGGTGATTGTCATGACCACCCGGTGAGTTAATCCCTCCTCCCCCCCCACTGATCCCCACCCCCACTCTGTAAATTTGGGGGATTCAAGAGGGAGTTTAGCTCTTAGAAACAATGAGGATTAGGCTGAGGAGGCTGGCTCACACCTCTAATCCAAGTGCTTTGGGAAGCTGAAACCAGATTATTTGAGGCCCAGAATTTGAGACCAGCTTGTACAACATAGTGAGATCCCGTGTCTACAAAAAAAAATTAAAAATAAAAATATTAGCCACGTGTGGTGGGGCATGCCTGTAGTCCCAGCTACTTTGTAGGCAGAGGTAGGAGGATCATTTGAGCCCAGGAGTTGGAGGCTGTAGTGAACTATGAGCACTCCATTGCACTCCAGCCTGGACGACAGAGCAAGACCCTGTCTCTCTGCAAATTAAAAAAAAAAAGATACAGTGAGGATTAGGCAAGCCATGGCAAAGATTTCGAGCTATCTTACCTTGTTTGCAGCTAATCCGGAGTTAACACAACCAGGGTGTGGTAGAGATTGATAGATCTAATTTGTCAAACCTTTAATTCATGGCTCTGGTGACCCTGTGCCAGTTATGGCCGATTCTGGGGTCCTGGCCTTATTCACTGAAGGAAGTATTGGGAAACATGGCACAATTCACCTTCAGTCTGGCCCTTGTTTCCAGAGGGAAGCTGTCTTCCGGGTTCCTGAAGTACCACTTCTTCCTTGCTCCCCATTTCCTACTTTTGACCATTTTTTCTGGTTGTAGATATTTCTACCTGTAGGAGAATTACAAAAAAAGACAGAGGTGAAACATAGTGGGTCAGGCAGGAAGCTCTTAATGAAAGGAATATTTTTGAAATTTTAGTCTACAAATCTCCTAAATTTAAAGAATTACTTATTTCATTAATACCATTATCATTATAATTATAGGCTATTTCAGATGATGAGAAGAAAATGCAGTGAGAATGTTTGCTCAGTCCCCTTCCTCAGGGCACTATTGTAACCACCTTGATTCGGAGAGGAGGCAGTGGGAGAAGTGCCAGCTTGGAGTACTTTGGGGCCACTGAAAAGGGGTGGAGTGGGGTGGACTTTAGGCCTTTACATAAACCTCCCACTAGCATCCCAGTAACCGTGTCTTGCCCAGTCCTTTATCAGCCAACAGCCCTTACTGGCGAAGAGCGTGAGCAGTGGCTGAGGCACAGGCCAGAGCGTTCTCTCTGACCCATCATATTTTCTCTACTGTTTTCCTTTGTCCACTCTCAGTGTTTATGCCAGTTCTGTGAGAAGTCCCACGAGGTATCAGGAAAGAGACCAAATGATGTAGTAAGTGTTCAATAAATGTTGGCTAAAGGAGTCCATGCAGCAACTGTCCTGTTGTTAAATCTGTTCAGAATGAAGAGGCTTCCTTCCTTTTCTGCCGAGAATCAATGGTGTAAGTTAGAAGCGGTGCGAGAGAAGACAGTGCTGCCTAGGGGTACAGCAGGTCCTTGGGGGAGTGGGGTTATGCTGTGGTGAGTGAAAATGGAAGGCTTACCTTGCTCTGTTTCTTTTCAGCTTTGAGGAAGGCGGCAGGAGAAAGTGTGGCCAGTACTGGCCTTTAGAAAAAGACTCTCGGGTCCGATTTGGCTTCCTCACAGTGACCAATCTAGGTGTGGAGAACATGAACCATTATAAGAAAACAACGCTAGAAATTCTCAACACAGAGGTAAATCCAGGTTTCTGTTTTCTCACTTTTTGAAACTTGGGGGAGAACCGCTACCATAAAGAATATCTCCAGAGGGAATAGACAGGATTCCAGGGAAGTTATAAGTTGCTTCTTTTTTCTGGGAACAGGATGAGGATAATTCAACTTAGAGCCAATATAGCCATATTATCTCAACTTAACAGTGGCATTACATAGGAAGAAAGCTTATAACTAAGGAATTCTGTATCCTACAATATAGGAATTCTGCCTTTTTCAAACATTTAACCCTTCCTTTGGGCTTATTGTAGAGAAGCAATTGTTGAGAGAAGCAACTGGGAAAGGTGACAGTGGTAGACAGGAGCCTTGGTGGTAGGGACACTAGAGTATTGGGAATTTGGAAAAGCCAGAGGTAGCTGGGGCAGGCAGAAATGACCTCATTAACTTCTGCTGCTTTTCTCATCTAAGGAGCGGCAGAAACGCCAGGTGACCCACTTCCAGTTCCTGAGCTGGCCAGATTATGGCGTCCCTTCCTCAGCAGCTTCCCTCATTGACTTTTTGAGAGTGGTCAGACACCAGCAGAGTCTGGCTGTGAGCAGCATGGGAGGACGTTCCAAAGGGCAGTGCCCTGAGCCACCCATCGTGGTCCACTGCAGCGCAGGCATCGGCAGGACAGGTGATGCATCTGACAGGGCTCTCGGTGCCTCCAGAGGCAGTAGGTGGGGAAGGAATAACAAAGCTCTCAGCCATGTCTGCGATTGGAGAAAGAACTCATTTGATCCCTTGCTGGTAAATTGCTGTGAAAATTCCTCCGTACTGTCCGTTTGGCATCCCCAGTGCTAGGTGCTGGCCAGAATACGTACTTCACAGGCGGTGCCCTCTAGGGCTTTATACACCTCATCAGCATGCTATCTTCTGACCCTGTCACCTTGTCATCACTGTCACTGTGGATGTCCCAGAGAACACAGCTGGTTCCTGAGGGGACTCCTCACCCTGTGCCGTGTTCTCCATGTGGAGCCAGTTAGCACCTTTTGCTTTAAGGGGATGTACATTGCAGAAATCACCGGCCTTTCTAGTTTAGAGGTCCCTTTGGGAGAAAGTTGGAAAGGATAGGTTTGTGTTAGGCCTCTGTGGAAAAGTTGCAGAGTCTCTGGACATTAAACGTGGGAGTGCTGTCAGTCTGTCTGTCTGGGATCGAAGCAGGAAATTCCTGTGTCACTTCCCACTCTTCCTGTTACCCCCATGTATGTCCGGAGAGACAAGAGGCCTTCTCATTTCTCTGGCCTTCAGCACTCCCTGTGACCTCTTCTTTGAGTTTTTTTAGGCCTAAGGCCATCTGGCCTCCTGCCATGAGGCACCTTGCCTTTGAACACATTCATCCAGTTCTCCCTGGGTTATTTGGTAGAGGGAGAAAGAGAGGAGAGGTAAACTACATGTGATCCCTTCCTTCCTTCTTCAGGTACCTTCTGCTCACTGGACATCTGCCTGGCACAGCTGGAGGAGCTTGGCACCCTTAATGTGTTCCAGACGGTGTCACGAATGAGAACCCAGAGGGCCTTCAGCATCCAGACCCCTGAGCAGTACTATTTTTGCTACAAGGCCATCCTGGAGTTCGCAGAGAAGGAGGGCATGGTGTCCTCTGGCCGCAACCTGCTGGCCATGGAGGGTCAGTAACTCTCCCACGAGCCTCCTACCTGCTGGCCAGCCTTCCTTAAACTATCCTGGACACCACTGGGCCTATAGGTTGCCAACAGTTATGCTGAAGCCATGGATCAACCTTTCTCTTATCTCCTGGCACACGTGTACACGCAAGGCAGCCTTCCCTTTGGCTAGATAAATGTGGTGAAATTGCCACTAGAAAGGGCCAGCAGCAATGTGTTCTGAATTCCTAGCACCTGCTATCAAACTGTGCCTTATTAAAACCAAATTGTGGCTGTTGATTTTTGCCAGGGGCCCCGAGGTAAGTGGGGAAGGAACCTCCCTCCCACTTTCCCAGTGCCATTCTCCTTCTGGAGGTTTCCTCTTTCCCACTCCTTCCCTTTGCCAGGATTTTATGGGAAGGTTTGGTGAGCATTCACCTTCCTCCCCAAGAGCTTGATTGACCAAGTTACATATTCTACAGATCGTCCTGAGTGCCAAGCACGTTTATGCACAGGGCGTGTATTCCAGTCTTTTCTGTCATTCTGTGTGTGTGCGTGTATGTATGTGCACTTATGTGTATGGGTCCATATGTACGTGTGTATATAATATATATTGTATGTGATAATATGATTGTATTCTATAAATACATATACACACAGATACTCCTTTGTAGAAGTTCCTGGGGCTCCATGTTGCAGTTCAGGGCTCCTTGCTTCTTGGATCCTACTATTTATCCTGGAGTAGCTGGGGTGGGGGATCCTGTCTCCTGTTGTCAGACTGCAGAGTGGTGAAAGAGGACGTGTACACACACACACACACACACACACACACACACACACACACACATCTCCTACATGCTCCTGCCACGGGCCCTCATCCTCAAGTAATGACTTACCTCCCGATGCTGCCTGTTGGAGCTAAGGATATTGGTTTGTGGCGACACTGGGTTAATTCAGCATGGGTTGCCCTTATCCGATGATTTTTTTCTGTTTACTTGGCCATTTTGGGGAACAGACCTCCACTGTGATTCCATGTTCTCTCTTTCCTCTCACTACCCCAGGGATGAGAGAGCCCAGGGGTAGAGATGAACTTACTGAGCAGCCAGAGCCAAAAGTGACTGGTACAAAGTCTTAGAAGGATAGAAGGGGAGCCCAGGTGTGAGAGAGAGAAAACTACTATGAGAATCCCTCCTGGGAGGACAAGCTGGGGCCCCTTTTTCTTTTTCTGGATGGTTCCTTTCCTTATGCAGCTTGGCCCTATCTACCAAGATGCCCATCTCTTCCTGCCTACTAGCCTGCCAGACCCTGGAGCTCAAGCTCAAGGTTCTGTGCCAATAAAAAGCTTAATCCCCTGGCTGGGTGAGGTGGTCCCCTACCCACTGCAGCCTGTCCCTGCATGCTCCCAGTTCACCCATCCTGATGTGCCAGGGATGGAATCAAGAGTCCCCAGCACTCCACGTTCCTATGAAAATTCCAGGAATCCTTAAACCTTCCCCCATCATAGAAGAGGTTGGTGGCTAATCAGACCTCAATAATTTTATACTGTAATAAGCTCTTTGAATATGTATATTCTTATTTTTTACAATCATTTCATTTTGTATTTAACATTAATGGACTGAGTCAGATTCAGAAAATAGTTGTAATGTTTGTTCATAATCAATATCTTACAGTGATACGGTTTTGTATTTACATATAAATATACCGACATGATCAAAACCCTTTTAGCTTCATCAATTTAGCAGTCTGGGGCTGGGAAGGTGAGGAGGGGGTCTAGGAGCTGGTCTGGGAGGGATGGGGAGGCAGGGAGGGACCCAAGGCTTCAGTGTCTGAGACTTTCAGTTCTGAGAGCTATACCTACCTTGTCTGTAGGCCATGGCCTTAGCTCTGGACAAAGGGACCCAACACCAGTTGAGCTCTTGCTGTGTATCAAGCTCTATGACAGGTGCTTTCTCCCCCATTACCTCATTTAAACTTCACAACAATCCAGTGAGATATTATCCTCTCCCTCCTTTCCCTTGTCTACCCTTTTCCCATTTCTGTGTAGATGAGTAAGGTGAGGTCCAGAGGGTTACAGTGATTTGCTCTAAAACTGGAGCTCAAATTGGTCTGCTTACAAAGCCTTTTATCTCTTCATCATGTCAAAGATGGAGATGGTGCTTTGTCTTTGGAGACTAGAGATTTTTCAAACTCTCCTTTCAGAATGTAAGCAATTCTTAAATTCCGGGTAGTTGGTGACCGATTATCCCAGTTGGGACCTCCTGTTGTACGGTCCTCAGGTCTGCAGAGTACTAAAGGGGTCATTCTCCCAGGGGGAAACTATACATGTGGGTATATTGGTCTTTGTGGGAAGATCTTGAGTCATTTGCATTTCTCTCTTATAAAAAATGGAACCAGAAGCTCTGTCCCTGTAGGACCACTCCCCATACCTGTTGGCCAGTGACAGCCTGCTCAGTTGGGGCAGTTCTGGCTGGCAGATAGTGGGGTCTTCTGAATAATAGTAATAGCATCTAACACATGTGGGATGCTTACTCTAGTGCAGGTACTGTTCAGAGTAATTTCTAGGTATTGTCTCATTTATTGTCTACAACCTTTTGAGGTAGGTATTGACAGAAGAAAAAAATTGAGACACAGGAACCATCTGACTCCAAAGTACCTTCTCTTAACACTAGATTCCTCCTAAGGATATATCTGATCTGCCAACAAATTTTTCTTGAGTTTCTTACCTTAATAAAGAGCTGAAGTATAGAGCAAAAGATTAAGCCAGTCTTTGCCCCAGATGAGCTCCATTCTCATGGAGGCACGCAAGCAAGACATGATCAGAGAGTATTTGAAATCTGAGAAATCAGAGGTTGGGGATTGGTGGAATAGGTAGGAAATGGGATTAATGTTAAAAGGTCTGGAGGAGGTAACTTCAAACTGTCATTTATTTGAAGAGGCTGTAACCCAACTGTAAATTCAAAGTTACACATGAATTACTTATTGCCTATCTGAGGATCAGTGAGGTAATCACTTGCAGAGCTCCAGAAAAATGCAGATTCCCGGCCTTACCCAGGAGGTGGTTGAGTGACAGGATGATCCAAGTTTGGGAACCACTGACTTAGTTTGTGTCCCTGGCTCTCTGGAGAGTTATCAAATTGATGTCTCCTGAATTTTCAGTAAAACTCTGAGAGAAAGGGACCAGTAGGTTTCCCCCCACTGCCATTATTGTTTGTAGCTTTCACCAGTGTGAGCTTAGCTGTGCTAGGTGTTAGAAGAGGAGGGAAAGGAAAGGGAAGGCAGAGACAGAGCCCAGAATCTGTTCAGGAAGTCAAGGTCCCCACACAGCAGACTTAGTGAAGAAACCACGAGAAACGTGTTCAGGGGAGAGAAGAAAGCATTGTGGGCTAACGCAGTATTCTGCTTCTGCTTTGCTGTTTTTTTGCCTAACTTACTCTAACATTGCCATGGTATATAATTTTTCAAACACAAGAGATAATCCCCCTGTCCTCTTTTTCCTATTGCTCCTTCATCCTGCCCACCCCTGTGGGCTAGGATGGGACTCCTGAGGTAAAGGGTGCCCCAGCATCCTTAGCCCAGGAGGCCCACCATTATCGTCTCCATGTGACAATACTCCAGTAAATGACAGAGTAGGATCTGTTCTTGAGAGACTGTACTACTTAGCATCATGGCCTTAGGCATGTGGTTCCTGCCCTCAAATAGATGCTTCCCATCTCTAGCAACAATCAGACACACACACAGAGATTCCTATAAATCAGAGAGACCTGGAGGGAGGGAGGCCAAGAGGTATTGGCCAGGTCAAAAAGCTTTTCTAGAGTGACAGAGCTCTTTCGTGGT
This sequence comes from Propithecus coquereli, assembly GCF_000956105.1. NCBI lineage: Eukaryota > Metazoa > Chordata > Mammalia > Primates > Indriidae > Propithecus > Propithecus coquereli. The sequence goes on from NW_012139969.1 coordinate 377,104, forward strand.
TTTAAGGTCTTTCCACTCTATCCAACCCAAATCTTGGTTTCCCTCTGTAAAAGAAAGGGCTGCACTAGATGGTCCTACTGTGGGTCCTCTGACTAAGGGTCTAGTTCTTTGTTAGACAGTACAGACACCCATGGAGGAACTATCAGGCCCAACTTCAGCTGGGTCAGCTCCCACTTGCACTCCCCAGTTGTAGCTTGTTCTCAGTCTTTTTTTCCAAGCATCTGCCATTCCCTATATTCCCTCAGTTCTCTTCCCATGCAGCCCCCAACTGGATGAAAAACAGGTCAAGTCTCCTCTGTGATCTCCAAGACCACTCTTATAGTCCTTAAGGCTTCCCTATTGCTCAATGTGGGATTCACAGGGTGACTCAGAGTCAAAGAATGAACTGAGCAAGGGTCCCAGAGCTCCCAACCTAGGTCTTATGTTTGTTCCAGGCCTTGGTCACTACCCAGAGACCACTGTTAGCCCACCAAAGGCAGGAGTGGAAGCTCCAGCCAGCCTGGGAACCACATTTTCTCTTGGGACGTTTCCACCCCATAATTACCATCACACAACACTTGCGACTATCGAGTGTTTTGGACTGCATTGCTCCTAGTTGACCACAGAGAAGACTAGGGTCTTCTCCACAAATAGAAATCTAGCCCCTAAAGCCTGTTACAGTATTTAAATCTCCTTCCTTCACCTTGGCTGTCATAAAATTCTTCCTCCCGTTTAAGCGAAATCTGGCATGCTGCAGTCTTAAATGCCGATGTTTTCCAGGCAAAGGCCATGATGGACATAATTACACGGGAATCCTAGCTAGGAGTGTCGGATGGAGTTTGGGAGCTGTGGTGCCTTCAACAATTGAGGGCAATGACGTTCCTGATGGTTTGACTACGATGACGAGTAGGAAAGCAAGGCGGTGAGATGTGTAGAGAAGGGAGTCAAAAAAGGCGCAGCGCAACTTCCCCACTCCAGGCTCATGTCCCTCTAGCCCCTCCCCAACATCAGAATGTGGCCGCTTCTCTAAGCTGCTGTAGACTTTGTCTTAAGCCGCAAGATTGGCTGGATGCGCAGCTGAGGGAATGTCAGCCATTTCATCTTGTGGGGGGGACTCTTACTTTCTTGAGTTTTAATGAATACCTTTTCTATAGCCAGCAGCCAGTGGCAGTCTGGAGTCTGCTGTTCAGAGCAGATTCTGGGCTGGACGTGTCAATTTGGAACTTCGTTTAGATAGAAGCAATGAGCCTTAGAAGTGAAGAATGAGGAAGATGAGAGGCCGCCAACATTGAGGGAATGAGTAGAGGAAGAGAAGCTCCTGAAGGACACTGATCCACAGGCAGAGGTAACCTAGGACAAGGCCAGCTTGCGTCGTCACAGGCTACTGAGAGGTAGGGAGTGGCTGGGCTGAATGAACACGATTCAGAAATGGGGGTTCACTAGAAGTCTTTGAAGGGACTAAGTGGCTGTCAGGCAATGAGAGGTGAAGGGATAGAGACTGCGGGGCTCAGGCTGTTCTCACTTCAATCAAAACAAGGCCCACATTTTTATTTTACGAGTTGGGCTTCTGAATAAGATTTTATTTGAATAAAGGAACTTCCACTTAAAAAAGTCACCAAACAACTGGTATACAAAAGGAAACACTTTAAAGCCAGGTAAACTGGGAACATGCCGAGTGACCCAGAATGGTAAACTAATGTTCTGCTGGAGGAAACATTTCAAGGCAGCAAATAGCAGTCTTAACTCCACTCAAAAATTTCAAGCCTCCAAGGCCACGTAGAAATCAGAAATAATGGAATATATACAACCTAATGCTGGTTGCCAGAGAAATGGAGTTTTTTCACAAAGTGGGATTGTTTGGTCTTTGAGGCCTATTCTGGGGCTCATCTCTCAAACTGCAACTCCAGGAACTTTGCATTTGAGTGGCCAGAACAAGGGGGTTGGGATGAGAGAAAGGAGGAAAGGTCTGAGAACTCTTGACAACGCTAGGCATACTTAATTTTAAATCTCACAACAGCCCACTGGAGTAGGTATTCTTAGTTTATAGATGAGGACACTGAAAACATAAATGACTTGCTGAAATCATCCTGCTAGGAAATTGCTACACTGGGATTCTGACCAAGGGCTTGCATTTTTTCCCTTGAACCCAGAGGAGGCGTTGGGTTGTGGGTGGGGAGCTAGCCTTAGATTCCCCTTACCTGGATATTCCAGAGCCGTCCATGGTCCTCTTCTGTAGCTTTCAGAGGTTCTGTTAGCAGGGCCCTGGTGCTGATCTTTCCAGCAGAGTCACTGAAGTGCAGGCCCTAAATGTCTCTCAGTTACCACCTACCATAAGCACCCTAAAGAACTGTTAATGGGGCCGGGCGCGGTGGCTCATGCCTGTAATCCTAGCACTCTGGGAGGCCAAGGCTGGAGGATCCCTTGAGATCAGGAGTTCAAGACCAGCCTGAGCAGGAGTGAGACCCCCAACTCTACTAAAAATAGAAAAATTAGCCCAGGTGACAGAGCAAGACTCCATCTCAAAAAAAAAAAAAAAAACCAACTGTGAGTGCTTTTTTGTGAATGAAGGAGTGTGTGTGTGTGTGTGCGCGTGTGAGAGAGAGATGCCTGTGAGACTGACAGTGTCAGAAGGTGTGACGGTTAGTTTTGAGTGTATGTGTGTGTTTGAGAGATGAATCTTGCTTCTTTGAGGATAATTTTCTGGAAAGGGCCAGAAATCACTTAGCACCATCTGAGGACAAACTGGTCTTTGAGTTAGGGCTGTAAGGCGCGTGCGGCACAGGGTAGGCAGGCTGTTCTCAAGGCCTCAGCCTGAACCGCCGCTGCGTGTGCAGACACAGCAGACGGAGCGGTGGACGCGGACAGGCTGGCCTGCGCTGTCTGACTGGAGCAAATCACTCTACTGCGCTGAGCCTCACTTTGCTCATCTGCAAATAAGGATAATAATCCCTACCTCACAAAATCTACTGGACATTTCACACACAAGAGGCCTCCTGAGTACCTGAACCTGCCCTTCCATTGTGATTTCTCCAAGGAGAGCCCTTACCTTGACCCATTAAGTTTTATCCTCACTGGTAATATGGGGTGTAGGTGGGTCGGATGCAATCCTCAGTGCAGTTACAGGGGGACAATGTCAGCAAATCAAAGTCACTTTCCCAAAGAGTCTGGACTGGCTGAGCTGTGTAGTGTCAACGTAGTGAGTCAGAAACAATCACTAGTCCCCTTCCAAGGAGCCTCCTGTGCCTGACTGCAGTGGGCTCCGGGGGATCAGAGGTGAATGAGAGAGAGTGACTGTCCTCAGGGAGCTCAGTCTGGGGAGTGTTCATGAGGAGTTCCCCACCAGGGTGGTACTTAGGAGGGTGGGGAGTGTCAGTGAAGCCTGGTTCTCTGAGTAGAGGTAAATATTCTAGTTGCAGATCCTCCATAAGTAACCTTATCTACAGCTGTGGTCCCCAAGCCCTGGGCCACAGACCAGTAACAGTCTATTACCTACCTGTTAGGAACTGGGCCGCACAGCAAGAGGTGAGCAGCGAGTGAGCCAGTGAAACTTCCTCTATTTACAGCTGCTCCCCATCGCTTGATTATGCCTGAGCTCTGCCTCCAGCCCCCACCCCCCCACCACTTGCTGTCCGGGATCACCATGAAATGCTTGGGACTTTGGGTTCCACAGAAACCCAGAACCTCACTAAGTAACAAAGCACATTATCATCACATGATCCTCATAACAGGGCAAGGATTACTGTGTTATCCTCTTACACAGGAGAGGAGGCGGATCCACAGATAGGAAGGGGATACTACTACTAAGTGGGAACTAGGGAACTCAACTTCTAGACTAGTATTCTTTCAGCTCTACCACTCTGCCTCATCTCACATTGACACGGTATCTGTTATGCCTTCAGCTAGGGCAGAGCCCCTTAGGAAATAGAGCAGGCATCTGAGAGGGGAATCTAGACATCGGGGAATCTCTGTTCTGATATAGGAAAGCTTGGTCCTCACTCTAGGGAGGATGAACCTTGACCTCAATGGCTCTGCCAGAGCTGGGATTCCCACTGAACACGTAGTCCTTGTCTCCTGCCCTTTCCTGCTTACCTTTCCCCTCAATGATTCTATCCACCAAGCTACCACCCACATTCTAGTCCTCGGACTCCACCTGGGGTACCCACTGCTTCTCCCAAATCAGTAGTTCTTCCCACTTGCCCTTTCTCCTTAGTGGCAAGCTTCCCCTACATGGACTCTGAGTGAGGGGAGAATCCTTACAGCCTTTCTACTCCAATTTCCACCTCCATTTCACAGGGAAACTGAAGCCCAGAAGGAGGAAGGGACTTGCCCAAGACTGTAATACCAGTCACTGACCATGCTAAGTGTAGGACCCAGATCACCCAACCAGTAGCCTCAAACTCTTCCATCTCTTCACACAGCAGGCCATGGGCTACTTCTTTCCCTCCGCTATCCACACTGAATCAGGCACTCACTCGCCTTGAGTCTTTCTCAAACAAAGCCTTCCTTTTTATTCTTCTCACTTACCCATTGTCATTGTTCTGGCCGAGTCCTTTTTACATGTCACCTGCACTATTGGGACAGTCTCTGAACTGGCAGTAGGACACCGTTCTGCCCAATGGACTCCAAGGCCCTTTATGTTCTGTACACCCCACCTTATTCTCACTAACTTCCTTTCCTCAATGCCTCAGCAAACTTTCTTGCTCACATAAGGTGCATCCTGGCTCTAGGCTTGGCTTTGTTGAACACAGACGTAGGGTAGCCTCTGCCCCCCAGAAACTTCTTTTGGTTGGAAGTTAGGATTAACACAGCAAATGATACAGGAAAGGATCTGAGTCAGAGCTTTGACTTGAGGGCTGCTGAAGGTGGGGAAGGCTTCTGCACTGTGTGGCTGGGAGAGAGACAAGAAGCCTTCTCTTGGCTTCCTCCACCCATCGCTTCCACAAGATGCACCTCTGGAGTCTCCAAACCCAGTATTACAACATCCTCTGTGCTTCCTCTTGCTACCTATAGGTACCTCTTGTTCAGCCACCCTCTGAACCCACCCAGCTGCTAGCATGCTGAACATTTTATACGATAGTTCTGGGCCTGTGGTCCTGCGACCAAGCTGTTGGCACATTCTGTGCAAGTCCAAGAGTCTTAACCAATATTAAGTCCTTCACTGTTTGGTTGCATCTTTCCAACCGGGATTTTCATTACTACAGCCGTATGTGAAGCTCCTTAATGTTTTCCATTTACCTCTTTGTGCCCATTGATGGTAATGACTTGCCACTCCATTTTTGCCTGATGAAATCTTTAAGATCCAACTTGAATGCCACCTCCTCCATGAAACCTTTCCCAATTTTCCTTCAGCTAGAAGGAATCTCCCTTCTCTGAGCTCCTATGGATGTCTACATGTACATTCCTGCCTTGCCTTAGCTTTTACTGTAGCCTCTCCTTGACTGGTTCCGGAGCCCTTGGAGAGCAGAGTAAGCTCCTCAGCCAGGCCGTAGCTGCTCGCTCAGAGCAGCCGGTGCGGTGTGAATGTCGGCCTCACTCACCGTCGGCGCTCAGACAAGTGCCTGTTGTCCTGGACGCAGGGCTTTCCGTTTGCATCGCTCATTTTTAGGCGCCGAACAGAGTGGGCCGGACACAGGTCACACAAGCAGGGCAGTCTGGACATTCCAGCCCGTCGCCAGGGTACCCCTACCCGCCTCGCTGCCCGGCTCCGAATGGGTCGTGTCTGCGAAGGAAGTTAGGGCGGGCGGCTGCGATAGCTCCTCCTCCCCGTCCTCCCGGCGGATCTGAGCCCCGCAGGCCTCCCTCTAGTCCGAGGGCCTCGGGGAACTTAAGTGGCGCTGCGGAAGACGTAGGGGCCTCCGCCACGGACGCATCTCCCACTTGCGGCTAGTTTAATTAATTTATTTATATGTTTTGAAGGGAGGGGGCGTTCAATGAAGGGGAAGAGGTGGGGCGAGGCGGGAGGCGGGCCCAGGGTGACTGACGTGAGCGCCGGGGAGCCAATGGCCCGTGGGGGGCGTTCCCCCCATTCAGGACTCCTCGCCTGGCTCGGAAGGTATGTTAGACAGCTGCTTTTAATTTGGTCCCCCCAATCTCGAGCGTTTGGGGGGCTAGTTCGCCGGCTGCTCTGTTTGGCCGGCCGGACGTTGGTGTGGGCAACGCGGGCCCCAGGACTGAGCGGGGGAGGCCGGAGTCCCGCGGCAGGCGAGGGGCAGGCCAGGAAGGCGCTCTTGGCGCCGCCCGCTCGCCAGTGTGTGTTTCCAAGCAGGGCTGGACCGCGGGGAGGGGTCGGCCCGGCCTGGGGTCGCCCATGCGCCAGCTGTGCCGTCTAGTTTGTTTCACCGGGCGGTCGGTTTCGGTAGGTTTTGGCGGCGGACTGGGAAAGGGGCGGGCAGGAGGAGATCCCCCGCTCTTGCTGTGCCTTTTCTTTAACCAGAAGAATATTGTAAAGAAGAAAAAAGGGGGGATTCTGCACACCGACTGGAACCGGGCCCGGGCTGCAGCGCCGGGGGGCAGCCCGACCCTGGCCGGCTGGGCCCGCTGAACCCGCGGCGCCGGAGTTGCTCGCGAGCCGGAGTTAGGGAGCTAGCCCGGGCCCGCGGCTTCCCCGGGTGGCCACGCCAGGCGAGGGCGGCAGCCGCCCAGGGGTTTTGTTTCTGCCCGCAAACTTGCAGGAGGGGCGGTGGGCGCGTTCCGGAGAGGCGCGGGCGCAGTGGGCCGGCGGTTGTTAAGGACTCTGGGGGCGGGGGCAATCCCAGACTGGCGGGGGGGCGGCCGGGGGCGGGAGCGGCCGCGGGAAGAGCTCCCTGCGCCTTCCCAGCAGCTCTGCGAGCCGCCGGTGCTCACCCAAGTCCCGAGCCGTGGCGCTCGAGCCGGCATTCGGCGCCGGAACCCGCTAGGCCGCGAAGCTCGGACCCGGGGTGCGAAAACCTGCAGGAACTCCGCGGCTTCGCCTCTCGGCCCCAGCTGATCCCCTGCAAACATGGAGCTGCCTCCTTGCCCGCCCACCCCCGGCGGCGGCGGCAGCGGCTCCCTTCCCCTCCCCCGGCCGTGCGCCTGCGGGCTCCCCTTCCGCGAGCTGCCGCTGCGGGCCGGACGGGCGGGGGCGAGGGAACGGCGGGTGCGCGCGCCCACGAGGGCCGGCCTGAGAGGGGCAGTGAAGGTCGGGAACTGGGAAAACAGTCTCCACGCTCGGAGTCGGGGAAGGAAGTGCATCAGCGGGCGGGGAGGGGCGCGGGGGGCGCGTCTGTCACTCGCGATGGCGGCAGCGGGCCGGCAGGCGGGGCGCCGGCGCGAGCCCTCGGGGCCGGGCCGGGCGGGGCGACGCGGGCAGAGAAGATGCAGTGCCCCGGCCTCGCAGCGCCGGGCTGCCTCGGCCTCCAAGTCTCTGCCCAGACTGTTTACTATCTACTCTGCGGCGGCTTGTGCAACCCGCCCGGAGGGGAGCTGGGGGCGGGGCCGCTTCCTCCCACCCACCTCGGGCCCTTCCCGAGGCCCCGCCTTCTCTTGTCTTACACTGGTTGGACGAGACTCCCTTTTTCCCTTCTTGGATACGGATTGGATGACATTCTTTCGAGCTCCGCCTATCGGGAGGGCGGGCTGGAGTTTAAGTTGCTAGGATTTTTTCCGTGAAGGGAGGAGAGAGGATTCCTGAGGTTACGTTGAGGCGCGAGGTCCCGCCCCTATTTATGATTGGTGGTTTCGGATAGCCCCGCCTCCTCCGGCGGAGCGAGCTCGGAGGGGGAAGTCCACCCTTGTTCCCCGCCCCCCTCCCTTTGCTCGTGAGCGCGCTCTGCACATGTGTGAGGCCCGCCTAGCTCCTCCGAACTGCCCTCCCGCCCGGAAGTCCTGGTCTCGGCGCCTTGGCGGGGGCGGGGGGTAAGAGCTGAGGAGGCACACAAAGGTTTCACCGAGGCTCGAGGTCTGGTAGCCTTCGGGGTGAAGCTAGGGAATTGCAGTGTGGAGTAGATTTGGGGAGCGTAGCTCGGGGCATTTGCAACGCGTGGGATTTGCCCTTCTGGGCAGGGGCCAAGTACTAAAGTTCTGAACCCTTGGCTTGGCTGTTTCCACGCCCCTTGACTTCCCGGAGCTTCAGCTTGAGGACTAAGCAGACGCCGGCATTGTCTTTGCTTCCCACTAAAACTGACAGCCTTGGGTTGGCCGGGAAGCCTCAGGCAAGATCCAGGGCAGCCAGTCCCCGGTGGTCAGGGAAGTCGGGGGCTGCCTCATCCTGGCCTGGGTTCTGAATGGTTTTTGATGTCCTGGTGGCAGTGCCGTGTGGCACACACTCTGGGTGGGGGAGGGTAGCCTTTGGTCAGTTCTGCTGGAGCGCCGCTTCCTGACCTCCGAGCAGTTTGGCCCGGGGGTCGCTTTCGTCGGTCTGAGTTAGAGCTCCATCCCGGGGCAGGGCTTGGCTACTTAGGAGGCTGCTCTCCCCTGTCGGCTACTCGTGGAGCTCACGATTTGCACCCGTGGCCTCGTGGCTCAAAGCCATCCTTGAAGTCAGGCCCACCTGTTGCCAGCGCTCGTTTCTGGCAGTCTCCGCTGCATTAGGGTAGGGAGGACAGTATTGGACCTAGGAGTGGGTTCCCTAGAGCCTGTCCTTTGGGGTCTCACTTAGCTCTCGGGGGGAATATCCTTTCTGCTCCAGAGAGCGGGAAGACTCTAGTCCCGCCCTCTCTCCTGGCGCTGCAAGAGCGCCCCCCAAAGCAAGGCCGGCGTCAGGCCCACGCCCTATTAAGTGAATAAATAAAAGCAACCTAGCTCTCGCAAGCACTTTGTCTCTGTGTGTTCGAGGAGGTACTATTGCCTACACAGAGGACCTAGGGACGGCCATTAACATTCTGGCCAAGGAGAAAGTGAACAGTCGTTCTTTTGTCTGTAACTCCGGACGTTTTATTCTTTCTCTGAGTGTGGCGTTTTCCCAAGGTTAATTTGTGCTGTGGCCTGTTTTGGTCTTTTCCAACTCCTTTTTCATTTCCTCAAGTCTGAGGATGTGTCCAGGTCTACCCTGGAGATCCCGAGTACCTTGTGCCTCACGCTCCGCCTTCCGGAGGCTTGCCGGGGCGGTGGCTGTTAGGGCCCGCCTTTCTTTTGGTTATCTCCGCCCTCGCAGGACTGCATCTTCAGGTCTAGGGAGTGTCGGAGTTGGGAGTGTGCAGGCACCCCTAGCAGCGAGCTGGCAACCCCTGGGTTATTTCTGGGCTTACGTCTCCCGACTGTACTCTACTTGCTGAAAGGAGCTGCCGGCTCTCCAGATATCTGTGATAAGGACGCAGCGTGCAGAATGTAGATTGTAAAGATAACTGGTTGGGAAGGATGAGGTTCTCACTCTCATTTTTTGTAAGGAGGTCCTCCCCGGTGATACTGCTGCAGCCTGTCCCCTTCAAATCCCAGAGTATGGGGGCTCCGCTGCTGAGCTCCCCGTCACCCCCTGTCTCGGCCCTGGAACTCGGAGCTTCAATCTCTAGTGTAAACATTCCACAAAAGGACTGCTAAGGTTCAGCCTCCTCGCGCTGGGCAGAATCCGTTCCTTCCTAGACGGGCGCCCTGGCCAATGGGAGCTCCTACCGGCGCCACGGTATCCAATCCGACTGCTGGGGGCGGGGGCTGGCCCGGCAATGTGGTAGGTGGAGCCTGTTTCACTTAACAGACATTTTACCCCACATCGGTTACTTACCTTCCTGGGGCGGTGGGAGAGCCAGGGTTAGCCTTCCAATGCGATGACCGGCGGAGGCGGGAGCCAACTTGTTAGGCCTGTGGCTGAGATGGTATTGGGCGGGATGTGTGGTGTCTTCCAATGAGACGTGAAGAGCTTCCCTGGTTCCTCCAATGGTGTTGCGGCTTGGGGGTGGGATTCAGCTATCTGTCTCCAATAGGCGGGGTTGAGTTAGGGAAGCTCCCCGCCAATAGGGGCGTGGAGAAGGTGAGCGGCTCCCCTCCCCTCCCAGTCGAGGGGGAAGGGGCGGGAAGTAGGCAGGCGGGGCGCAGTGATTGGCTACATCTTTGACGGGCGGATAATGCGTCCTGTGGCGGAACGAAGCTGAGTCTTCCCTCTGCGGGGCGGGCCGGGGGAGTGGGCGGGATTTCCCGGGTAACAGAGAAGCGGCCGCGGCGGTAGAGGCGGCGGAGACGGTTTCTCCATCTTCCCCCCTCCCCTTCCCCCCTCGGAGTTTCCCTCCCTCCCTCCCTCCCTCCCAGTCTGGGCACCGGGGCCTGTGACCGCTTCGTTAGTGGAGAGGTAGCTGCCAGCCCGCTTCGGCAGGCCTGTGCCCCGTGCCGTTCTCGGGGCCTCCCTGCTGAGCCCGAGGGTCACGCCGAGAGGGACACGCAGTGACGAGCGGGTGAAGCAGCTTTGCGGTGAGAGCACGCCGGCCAGGGGTTCGGGCGGGAGGCTGGTGTGGCGGGTAACGCGGGGATCGAGGGTGTGTATTTTTAGGGGGGCTGACCTCCTCGGCTTCCCGTAGAGCAGACGGGCGGGAGGTGTGTGGCTGTGTGAGGGGGGTGGGGGGCGGAGCGGGGCAGCGCTCCGTGCGGGAGGGGGAGGAGAGCGCAGTCCCGGTGCGCGCGGAGGGGGCGGGCGCTCGCGCCGCCGCTCGGGGGCGGGGCCGGCGCGCGCGTGCGATTGTGGAGGAGGGGCGGGGCCGGCCCCGCGCCCGGCGCTGTTTGCGGCCGACCACCTTCCAGCCTCTCGGGCGGGCGGGGCCTCCGGCGAGCGGCCGCGCTCCAGCCTGCTGGGGCGGGGGACTCCTGCAGGGTCTCTCGCGTGTGGCTTCTGGGCGCGGCAGGGAGGGGGCGTGAAGTCTGCGTTCCTCCGCCTTCGGGGATCCGGTTGGCCGGAGGGGCTGTACCGAGCTACGATGCCACTCCCCTTTGCCGTCCCCCTGCTCTGAGTTTCCGCCTCCTTGGCGGTAAGGCGGTGCTAGGGAAATCCCGCTGTCGGGTCTGGCTGCGAGTCTGGGCGCCTAGGTCCGCCCCGCCCATGTCCCTGTGGGGTGGGCAGGGCCCGCCGGGGAGTTGCGGAGGTGTCGGGACTTACTCCTGCGGCTCGCCCTTGCGTGGTGCCTAGGGCGCAGGGCCGGCTGCCAGAGCTGTTGTCTCCGCTTTGCTCCGCGCAGCGTGGATGGCTCGCGCGGCCAGGAGAGCGGGAGCATGGCCACCGCCACTCCCCTCTTGGTTGTAACTCTTGGGGCGAGGTGCTCAAGGTCCTCTGCCAGCAGTGTGTGCTGCTGGTGGTGATCGTGCTGCCGCGGCGGTGGGGTGGGGGAGGAGCGGGGAGCCCTCGGAGAGTAGAACTGTGGCCGGGGACAACCTTTCCTGGAGTTCCCTTGATGTTCAGTTACTGTGGCTGTACGGGGCGGGGCTTCCTTTGAGCCAATGGGGTGGTGGGTACTAAACTTGGCGACTGTTTCGGTGCCTTAGGACTTTAAACTCGGTTAGCCGTGAAAAGGCAGTGGAAGCTCCTGCTCTTCACAAGGCTCAGTTTTAAAACAGGAAGGTTTGGATTTACATTTTAATTTCAAAACTGATCTGTTTTAAAGATGGTGATTTAAAAAAAACTCAGACGTTGAATAAAATACTCTAATTTCTTCGACACTTGTAGTTTTGAGTGCTTTCGTTGTACAGATGGTTCTGCTGTATAAGCTTAGTTTCCCAAAGAAATGTTTCGATTTAGATAGCTATAGGTGAAGAGTCTTCTCTTTCCTGTTTGATGTAATTCTGTTAGACCATCTAGACCACCTTCTATTAATAGTCCATAGAACATAGTGTTCTTGCGCTTTTTATTTCGGAGTAGGGTGAAGTTGTGGACTAGTGTAGCCTTCTGTATGTGTATTTCCCTCCAACCTGTCTGTATTGGGGAGTGGCCTTAAGGCATTTCAGATTGAATGTATGTATACATAATCACATTAGATAAGGTTTTTCCTCTGACTTGATATGTTGTCTTTTCCTGTTAAGAGAATTAACTGTTTTTGACATTTTTCATGGGAAAATAAACATGGTATCAGTGTGTGTTTATGCTCTGACATGTGAATGAGCCTCTGGTTAGTTATTTGAGCTGAAGTTAATTTCTGGATGTGTGCTTTGGTCAGTAGGGGCTGAGAGTTCGGTGCCCTGTGGTATGCTCATGGGAAGACAGTCCCACCTTCTCAGCTAAGGAAGTTGCAACAGCAGTAGTAGCACTTTAGTTAATGATAGCTGTAATAGAATTGGTGTGGAGACTAAAAGCCTGGGTGTTTTTCCTGATGCTGTAAACTGGCAAAGACAGTGGAGAATGTTGTACAACTGAGGAAAGTTTGGTCAGTACATAATTGTTCTCACCATTTGTGGTACTATATACTGGGAAACACAAAAGAACCTAATTCATACCCTTAAAAATAATGTTGTTTGGCTGGTATGCCAGGGTCAGAAGTTCCACATAGGCTTTCAGGATTCAGGTAAGAACTTGGTTAGGCAGTATTAGGTAAATTTTCATAAATGCTTCTTACTTTCTGGATATCAGCATTTTATACTATAGTTTTGAGACAAGTTAAATACCTTAGAAAGATTGACATTTTTTAATAAAGAAGGTTTCAATAGTTGACCTAAAGAGTAAGACTTTTTTTTTCTTTTTTAAGGAAGGAGGTGTGTAGTAATTTGATAAGATTCCTGGTGAAGCATAGATCTGTTTACATCTTGCATTTATCAGTGCAAATAGGCAAGATACTGGAGAGCTATGCAGGGCAGATGTTAGTACCTGGGAATTTCAATTGGAATTAAAAGGTTATGTCAGCAGGGCGCTGCGGCTTATGCCTGTAATCGTAGCACTTTGGGAGACCGAGGTGGGTCAGGAGACCATCCTGAGCACGAGCGAGACCCCATCTGTACAAAAAAGTAGAAAAATTGGCTAGGCGTGGTGGTGCGTGCCTGTAGTCTAGCTACTCAGGAGGCTGAGGCAGGAGAATCACTAGAGCCCGGCAGTTTCAGGCTGCAATGAATGATGATGACACCACTGTACTCTAGCCGGGACAACATAGTGAGACCCTGTTTCAAAAAAAAAAAAAGTTACGGGGGTCTTCAGAGGTCTAGTGCAGTGCTTTTCAAGGCTTTCTCACTCTTCTGGATAATTCCACCAGACAAGAGTTTGTTAAGCTTCACTTTACCCAAGCAGTCTGGTTTTGGAGTCCCTCAACTCTATACTTCAGCTGCCTCTGTCTATGGATAGTGAACAAAGAAGAAACAGTGTGCTTTTTATTTTATTTTTTTTAGAGACAGGGTCTTGCTTTGTCACCCAGGCTGGAGTGCAGTGGTGCTGTCGTAGCTCACAGCAACCTCAAACTCCTGAGCTCAAGTGATCCTCCTGCCTCAGCCTCCCGAGTAGCTGGCACTACAGGCATGTGCCACCACACCTGGCTAGTTTTTTAATACTGTGTAGAGCTGAGGTCTTGCTTTGTTGTCAGGCAGGTTGAACTCCTGGCCTCAAGCAGTCTTTCCACCTTAGCCTCCCCAGGTGACAGGATTACAGGTGTGGGCCACCCAGCCTGGCCTCAATGTGCTGTTTTAAAAAAATTTGTGGTAAAATATGCATAACAAAATTTACCGTTTTAAACATTTTTCAGTTCAGTGGCATTAAATACATTCCCATTGTTGTGCAGCCATCACCACCATCCATCCTTAGAACTTTTTCATCTTCCCAAACTGAAACTCTGTATCCATTGAATAATAGCTCCCCATTCCACCTCCCCCTAGCCCTGGCAAACACCTTCTCCTTTATGTCTCTGTGAATTTGGCTACTCTAGGTATTGTATATAAGTGAAATCAGATAGTATTCATCCTTTGTTTCTGGCTTATTTCACTTAGCATAATGTCTTCAAGGTTAATCCGTGTTGTAACCCGAGTTAGAATTTCCTTTTTAAGGCCAAATAATATTCCACTGTGTATGTAATACCACATTCTATCTATTTGTTGATGAACACTTCATTGCTGCCACTTTTTGGCTATTGTTAATAATGGTGCTGTGAACATTAGTATACAGTTACCTGTTCAAGTGCCTGCTTTCAGTTTCTTTGGGTATATAACTAGAAGTAGAATTACTGGGTCATATGGTGATTCTATTTTTTCTTTTTTTTTTTTTTTTTTTTTTTTTTTTTTTTTTTTTTTTTTTTGAGACAGAGTCTCACTCTTTTGCCCGGGCTAGAGTGCCGTGGCGTCAGCCTAGTTCACAGCAACCTCAAACTCCTGGGCTCAAGCGATCCTTCTACCTCAGCCTCCCGAGTAGCTGGGACTACAGGCATGTGCCACCATGCCCAGCTAATTTTTTTCTATATATTTTTAGTTGTCCGATTAATTTCTTTCTTTTTTAGTAGAGACGTGGTCTTGCTCTTGCTCAGGCTGGTTTCGAACTCCTGAGCTCAAGCAATCCGCCCGCCTCGGCCTCCCAGAGAGCTAGGATTACAGGCGTTAGCCACCATGCCCGGCCTGGTGATTCTATTTTTAATTCTTTTGAGGAACCATTAGTGTGTTCTTGAAAGCAGCTTTGAGGGAAAATATTGGGACTCAGATTCTACAGGTGAATTGAGTCAACACTCATTTTTTGATCATCTGCTTGAATAGCTCTGGGCTGACATCAGAAGAGTCTTGTTCCCAAGAATTTAACTTCTTATATGGAAAGGGAAAGAGACATATGATTTTACTGCACGTGAATGAGGGTTGGGTGCCTTAACAATCAAGTAGGAAGTGCTATAAGGAATTCTAAGGAGGGGCAGTCCATCTTTGGAGTGGAGCAAGAGAGGAACTGAATGAGAAACAAGAAGAAGGTGAAATCTGAGATCCAGTGGATGTGAGTGGTTAAATGACCTTAGACAACTCACCCAAAGTGCCCCAGAGAGCACTTTGGAATGTTAGTAGTGGTGATATCACGTTGAACTTGAATTCTCTCTTGAAGTCTTTATTCCAGAGCTTGTGAACTACGGTCTCTTCAGTTTGCAGACCTGATCCCTTCTACTACTTTGGAAGGTATTTAAGAAACACAAGCAGGGCACGGTGGGGCACTCCTGTAATCCCAGCTATTCAGGAGGATGGCTTGAGCCCAGGAATGCACTATGATCATTACCTGTGAATAACCTCTACAGTCCAGCCTGGGCAACATAGCAAAACCCCTGTCAACAACAACAAAAAAAGAAATTTAAAAAAAAAAAGAATCACAGTAAAGAAATTATAGACTTGGCATATATGTCAAGCTCAATATATATTGTTAATATGGTCAACTATTGTTAACCAATTATATTAAGCATATAATTCTGAATTTTTTATTTTATTGAGTTGGAAGTTAAATAATGTGGTAACCTATCTAGTCTGTGAATCAGAGTTTTGCCATTATTATATCCTTTGGTTTTTTTTTTTTGTTTTTTTTTTTATGAGGCAGGGTCTCTCTGTGATGCCTGGGCTGGAGTGCAGAGGTGCTACCATAGCTCACTGTGACCTCAGATTCCTGGGCTCAAGAGATCTTTCCACCTCAGCTTCCCAAAGTGCTGGGATTACAGGCATGAACCATTGCTGGCACTGACAGTTTTCAAAAAAAAAATATGAATTCTGATTGTCTTTAGACAATTATCTGTCTTTTAAAAACACATTAAAAAAGAAAACCTTGGCTTCCTATAATTGTGTAAATTTCTCTTTTTTCAAAGGACTAGCTACAGGGGATTTGTTTTCAGTCTGTTGCAAGCAAATACATAGAGGTTTTGTCCTTATACATATGCAGGGCAACTGTCTGATACTGGCTTTCTTTAGAGATTGCGGCACCAGTAGCTCCCAATCTATCCAGATTGGGATTTAATTTTCTAGCCTCAGTGCCCAAGACAGTGCTGGCACCTGGTAGGTGATATGTTGTTTACAAACTGAACTCTAATGGCATTTAAAATTTTTCTAACTAGAGGCTACCTTTGTTTAGTCACAGTTGGCTTTATGCCACACTAGAAAAAAATATTTTTCTTGGGACCACGGTGTTTTATTACGAAAATAGAAAACTTTAAAAACAAAAGGATGCTTTCTAATGTAATGAAAAATTGTTATTTTTTTATTGTTTCCTGTGTGTGAGTTATATGCAACTTGATAAATAGTTCTCATGGCTCCCAAGGTGAAGAGATGTGAGAGCTACATATGCATCATCAGGCCCTGGGCTCAAAACTTATGTGAGTTAAATACAACTCACATGGCAGTTAATTTGTTAAAGGTACTTAGGCGTTTATTGGTGGCAGTTTCTTTTTTTTTTTTTTTTTTGACAGGGTCTCGCTTTTGTTGCCCAGGCTAGAGTGAGTGCCGTGGCGTCAGCCTAGCTCACAGCAACCTCAAACTCCTGGGCTCAAGCGATCCTCCTGCCTCAGCCTCCCCAGTAGCTGGGACTACAGGCATGCGCCACCATGCCCGGCTAGTTTTTTCTGTATATTTTTAGTTGGCCGATTAATTTCTTTCTAATTTTAGTAGAGACGGGGTCTCGCTCTGGCTCAGGCTGGCCTCGAACTCCTGAGCTCAAACAATCCGCCCGCCTCGGCCTCCCAGAGTGCTAGGACTACTGGCGTGAGCCACCACGCCCGGCCTGGTGGCAATTTCTGACTGCTGTACTTCTTTTTTTGCCCCTTCTTTTGCTTTTGACCTCCCTTTCTGTCTTGTGTGTCTGCATGTTACTTGAATTTAATGGCATCATGATAGTGGATCTTTCTTTAGTCCTGCCGGTACCCTCCAGGGCTGGATTTAACTAGACTTGACTGACTTGACTAGGCTCTTGAGGAATATACAGTTCCATAATCCCTTATTTGCATTTCTTTTTTTTTTCTTTTTTTTGAGACAG
>NW_012139969.1:394646-397343 GCF_000956105.1 Propithecus coquereli
TGCCACCGTGCCCGGCTAATTTTTTCTATTTTCAGTTGTTTGGCTAATTTCTTTCTATTTATAGTAGAGATGGGGTCTCGCCTCCCAGAGTGCTAGGATTATAGGATTACAGGCCACCGCTCCTGGCCTTACTTTCTAATATTCTAAACATGCTGTTTATGTCTTATTTATTGTGTTTTCCCCACTAAAATGTTAGGAGGGATTTTTGTTTTTATTTACTGTTATATCTCCATCTCGTAAAGCACCTGGGGCATAGTATATGCTCAGTAAATGAGAGCATGCATGCATGCATGAATGATTTGGTTCCCACCACAGACAAGGCAGTATGCTAAGCATAGCAGAGGATATATTGATGGTTAAAGATATGTGTGTTCTTGTGTGTATGGTAGCAGATTAGCTAATACATGATAAAAGCAATGTCAGATGAGTGACACATCTACTTGTCCTCTTAATGAACCATCTCAAGTCCTATTTGTAATACCTTTTTTAATTTTTTTTTTAAAGAGATGGGGTCTTGCTGTGTTGCCCAGGCTGGACTTCCAACTCCTGGGTTCAAGCAGTCCTCCTGCCGCAGCCTCCCGAGTAGGTGGGACTACAGGTTTGCACCACCATGCCTGGCTTGTAATGCTTTCTTTATAGTTGTAGCCAGCATATCTCATGTTACACTTTGTTTTGTATCATCCTCAGTTAATTTATAGAAACCTTGTCACCCTAACTAAATATTAATGGTCTTGTGAATAGGGAAACATGATGATTTCCTTCTTTTATATTCCCCTCTAATAAATTCGTAAATGTTTTTTAACTTTTAATTTAAAATTTAACGAAAATAATTTTAGACTCCAAAAAATGTTGGAAAAATAATACAAAGAATTGCCATATAAACTGCACCCAGATTCCCCAAGTACATCTTTCAAAACCATAATCCAGTGATCTAAATCAGAAAATTAACATTGCTAACAATTAATAATAACTTTTGAATTGAAACAAATAGTTTCCTGTTCATTTTCTACCTACAACAATAGGTACTATATAACATCAGTGTCACTTGGATCCAGTTTTAGTTTTTGAGTTTGTTTTTGAGCAGGCCCAACTACTTGTAAAGATGTGTATTTCATGACTTTTCATGAAAGAGAAAGTTTACTTTTTTTTAAAGAAATAAACTCATTTTAGCTATTACCATTTATATGTCTAAGCCATGTTATGGGGTCCTAGTGATCTCATTTTTCCTGTGTCTTGAAACATTTTGGTGTTTGATCATTGTAGGATTATTTCATCATTACTCATCAGTTATTCCCTAATATGCTAAAAAGGACTAAAATAATAGGATAATGGGAGAATGATGGAATTGCTTAAAAGGATGATGTAGTAGTGAAATAAATCACTGCTGTTAAACACTTAAATTTTCTTACTGCTTTGCCCAAAGCATTAGAGCATCTTTAAAGATAGTGTAAAAGAAGGTGGGAGACACCATCTTAAACATTATGTAAGATATTAACATTTGGAGAATCTGGATGAAAGGTATATGACAATTTTTTAAACTATTTTTTTTTTTGCAACTTTTAAGCTTTCATTGAACATATTTGAGAATCCATAATTTTTCATTTTCCTTATTTTCATAATGGCAAAGAGAAGAAAACTGAAGAAGACATTTCACAGTTACTAGAGGAGCTCGTGGGTAAATGCGGCGTGACAGCAGCCCTGTAGACTGTTGCGATGTTGGTGAGATGGATTGTATAAACCAAGTTGCACAATATGAGTATGTATTCAGATGACGAAATCCTCGATGGATTTTTCTCTGACTTAAGAATTTATGAGTGAGTGCTCAATATATTTCTGAGAGAGAAAGAAGAAAAATGTTATCCTCATCCAGGTAGTCGTTCAACAAGAAGGACTTTAGAACGTGATTTTTTTTTTTTTTTTAAGAGACAAGGTCTTTCTTGCTGTTCCTCCCAGGCTAGTGGTGTGATCATAGCTCACTATAGTCTTACTTCTGAGCAGCCTCCCAAGTAACTAGGACCACAGGTACATGCCACTGTGCCTGGCCTTTTTTTTTTTTTTTAGGAGACCGTATCTCAATATGTTGCCCAGGTTGGACTCCTGACTGGCTCAGTAATCCTCCCACCTCACCCTCCCAAGTAGCTGGGACTATGGGTGTGCCACTGAGCTCAGCTTTGAATGTGCTATTTTTGACAAGAACCAAAACCATTCCAGTTTGCCGAAAGGATGCACCATGGTTATTCTGTCATCTCTTAGGATGTTTATGCACCAAAACTTATTTGATGTGGTTTGTAAGTGGACAGGTGCCAAAGGTAGATGTGTGTACACAGGTGATTAGAGGGGGAAAAATGATGTAGAAATGAAAAAAATCATTGGATTGATCACTCTAATGGGTATTTATTAGTCTAAAAATGAGAATGCTTGTAATTTTGGAGCAAAGATGATTGTCTTCTCTTCAGTAAAATTATGAACTAGATTTTCAAAGTGTTGCATTTGATGATGCAAGGGCCAAAAAAAAAAAAGGAAGACCCAAAAGTTATGATAAACTAGAACTTCAGTAGAGATGTACCTGAAACCTGGGATCAAAATTTACCAAATGGGCCGGGCGCGGTGGCTCACGCCTGTAATCCTAGCACTCTGGGAGGCCGAGGCAGGCGGATTGTTTGAGCTTGGGAGTTTGAAACCAGCCTGAGCAAGAGC
>NW_012139969.1:397705-402275 GCF_000956105.1 Propithecus coquereli
AGTTGTGAGTAGAGCGCAGTGGTGTCATCATAGCTCACTGCAGCCTCAAACTCCTGGGCTCAAGCAATCCTGCCTCAGCCTCCCAAGTAGCTGGGACTACAGGCATATGCCACTACACCAGGATGATTTTTTTCTGTTTTTAGTAGAGATGGGGTCTTGGGTCTTGCTCTTGTTCAGGCCAGTCTCGAACTCGTGGCCTCAAGCTATACTCCCGCCTTGGCCTCCCAGAATGCTAGAATTATAGGCATGAGCCACCACACCCAACTGCATTTTTCTTTTGATGCAAAATTTTTAATAAATACCTATAAGTTGCCAGGCATGATGGCTCACATCTGTAATCCCAGCACTTGGGAGGCTGAGGCAGGAGGATCACTTGAGGCCAGAAATTCAAGACCAGCCTGGGTAACACAGTGAGACCCCATCTCTACAAAAAATTTTTTAAAATATCAGCTATGTATTGTGACTCGTCCTGTAGTCCTAGCTTCTGAGGAGGCTGAGCCAGGAGGATTGATCACTAGAGCCTGGAGTTTCAGTGAGCTGTTGTCATGCCACTGCACTCCAGTCTGGGCAACAGAACAAGACCCTCTCTCACAAAAAACAAACAAAAACTTACACAGTGTTTCCCTGTACCCTCACCCACACTGAGTATCATAATTTTCTTTTAATTTTTACCAGTTGCTTTGGGGTAAATATTACTTTACATTTTTTTGATTACTAATGAGGTTATATATGGTCTTCTCAACTAGTTTTTAAGCTTTTAGAGAGCAAGGGCTGAAATCATCTACCACCTTCATATCTGCTTACTGAACATTTGCTATAATAATTGAATGAATGAATGCTGCGAAACTATTTCTGCTGTATTAGGTTGAGGCTGAAGAAAGGATGAGTTAGCTAAGTGTGTGAGAGGTTAAAGAAAGCCAAAATTGCTCAGTGCATGTGTGCCTTATGTAAAGCAAGTCTTCCTTTTCTTCTCTTTTCTTGTCTTTTGTGAGAGGTAGGATAGTGAGGTGATTAAGAGTCCAGGCTCTGGAGGCAGATTTCCCAGCTTTGCCTCCTATTAACTGTGCAACTTTGGGCAGTTTACTTAATTTTTGTATTTCAGCTTCCTCATTGGTAAAATAGCGAATGGCAGTACCTTATAGGGTTGCTTGAGGGTTAAATTAATAAATATTTGTAAATGGTGTGGAGTTGGTGTTTGGCACTCAATATGTGTTAACTGTCATTTCTTTTGCAAATACGGTACAATTGGCCCTTTTCATCCGTGGATTCAACCAACCATGGATTGAAAATATTCAGAAAAAAAATCCCACAGAGTTCCAAAAAGCAAAACTTGAATTTGCCACGTGCTGAATGCTACACTGAATCCATACAAATGAAGTGATATGTAGGCGTTATATTAGGTATTATAAGTAATCTAGAGATGATTTAAAATACAGGGGAGGATGTGTGTAGGTTATATGCAAATTCTATGCCATTTTACGTAAGGGATTTGGGCATTTGTGGATTTTGGTATCCATGGGGGCCCTGGAACAAATCACCACGATACCAAGGGACAACTGTATTTGAGTGTCTGTAATGTGTTAGGCCTGTGGGGAGTACAAACAAAGTTGACAAGGACCCTACTTTGAAGAAGCTTATAGACTTAAGGCTTCTTTAGGGGAATGTTGAGACATTGGCAGGGCTGGATGACAGGGTATGGACTGGAAGGAGATAATTATTTTTTAAATAGTAACCTAAATCTCTTCCCCAATCAGAAAGGAAGGGTTTTGTAGGCTAAACTAAGGAATTTGGATTATATTTTAAGTGATGGAAAACCAGTGGTGGATTTATAGCTGGATTAGATTTGCATTTGAAAGCAATATAGAGGCTAGACTAGAGGGGAGAGGCTAGAGACTATTGGCCACAGTCGACGGGAGGGGAGAGCTGAACAGGCCTGATGAGGGAGTGGTCCGGTGACTAGATGGGAAGCGATCGAGTCGAGAGACAGTTAGGAAATAGAATTATGGGTGGTGATTGTTAAAGGAGTAAAGTATAGTTTAGAGAATTTTAAACCCCTTCAGTGTTGTAGAGGTGGTCTGGAAAGCAAACTCTGGATGTGAATGAAGTTAAATACTTTATAAAATCACAATCACTTTATAAAAGGAATGATTTTTTTTTTTTTTTTAGACAGGTTCTCTTGCTGGGCTAGAGTGCAATGGCATCATCATACTAACAGCTTACTGTAACCTTGAACCCCTGCGCTCAAATGATTCTTCTGCCTCAGCTTCCCAAGTAGCTAGGACTACAGGCATGAGCCACTATTCCTGACTAATTTTTTTTTATTTTTGTAGAGACAGGGTCTCGTTGTCCAGGCTGGTTTCAAACTCCTGAGCTCAAACAATCCTTCCGCCTCGGCCCTGCAGAGTGCTGGGATTACAGGTGTGAGCCACTGTGCCTCGCCCAAAAGAAATGATATTTTAATTGCAAAAAGATAGAGCATCATATCAGAATAAAGCATAGTACTTTAATCCTTAACCTGTGAAAGACTCACCAGAATCCTTCTTTTTTTCTTTTTCCTATACTGGTCCATAGACCAGCATTTGGGAATCGCTAATGTAGTCTGATCCCCTCCTTTTGAAGATAAGAAAACAAGACCAAAGTTACAAATCTTCATGTCAGAATTTGCACTAGGATCCAGTTCTTGACAGGTATTTTAGTGCTGTGGTCTCCAAGCCTGGGCCATGGCCCGTTACTGGTCCCCCTAATCCCAGTCAGTGGAAAAATTGTCTTCCATGAAACTTAGGAACCGGGCCACACAGCAGGAAGTGAGCGGTGCGCAAAGTGAAGCCTCGTCTGTATTTACAGCTGCACCAGCTGCCTCCCCATCACTCAAAGCACTGTCTGAGCTCCGCGCCCCCCCCACAGAAAAATTGCCTTCCATGAAACCGGTCCCTGGTGCCAAAAAGGTTGGGGATCGCTGTTCTAGTGTGTTTTCCATAGTCCTATGCTGTGCTCTTCAGATCTGAAAGTGGTTTACCATTTATAAAATATTGACTTGGCTTTTGGTTATAGAGGTTAATGTCAGGTGAGTTAAGCATCTAGGTTTCAGGCCAATAGAACCCAAGACCAAACCATGGTGTAGGTAGGTCATGGATGTACGTAGAAGTAGCAGCCAAGAACGTCTTTTAAGACTTTTTACTCCATCCACTTACTAGACTCAGTTCCTCATCCCAAAATAGTTTGAGGTTTAGTGTTCTTGGTCAGTTGATTAGTGGCTCTTAAAGTATGAAATAGCATGTGTGAATCTATATTTCCAATCCTTGGATATGTCTGAAAGTTTTTGAATTAAGCTGAACATGCTACTTCATACTAGGAAAACATAACCAATTAAGACATTTTAAATTATTTCTCCTATGCAGCTGTCAGCATTATGTTTTCAACTCCACTTAACTGAGTTTAACATACTATAACGCAAAGACTTGGGAGACTTCATCCTTTGATCTGAATAGGCTACAGAGGGTTCAGATTTACAACAAGATGATATTAAAAGTGCCCAGCTTGCAAATTAAACAATTGTGCTGCTGTGTCAGGTCCCACTTAGGTTTGTGAGATAGGAGAAAAACCTGAAACGATTTCAAGGCTAAGGATTGTAGTGTCAGGCAGGTTGAGGACTGAGAAGAGGTGAAACACCCTAGAGGCATCCCTGTGCAGACTGCTTTCTTTCCAGGCCCCCTGTGCTCCTAGAGGATGAAGAAAAGACAGTTGAGTAGACTCAGAAATTGGGCAGATACTTTTTTTTCCTTACAAAAAGTACCTTAGTTCACATGGGAGGTGGTTTGCTAAAATCTCCCACTATAACTGTAACTTTTATCTGATCTCAAAATCTGGTCTCAATCCTGGGCTCAAGCAGTCCTCTTGCCTCAACCTCCTAAGTAAACAGGATTACAGGCACAAGCTGCTGTACCCGTTTACTTGAAATAAGTTTTAAAAGTAGACCACAATTATAGTACCAAGTTTTGAGAGGAGTTAAGAAGCAGCATTTGAATATTTTTATAAATTATTTTGAATAATGTACATGTGGTTATTAATATGAGCAATGACAGCATTTGAGGAGGAAACTAGAGAATAAAGCAAAAAGTTGTGTTTGAGTTTTTAAACTGGAGGCTATTTTTCAGTTTTAACTTGTACACTGTGAAGTGTGTGTGCACATGGACTTGAACGACCCAGGATGATATCTAGGATGACGTAGATAATCAGTTCTGGGAGGCTAGCTTATACTAAAAACTTGGGTGATTAGTCCTAAGTTAGACACATCATACCAGAATGAGAATTGATTTGCACATTAAGTCTTTTGGTTTCTGCAGGTTTTGTAGTGCATCCCTGAGCATGAGTGCAGAATGAAGCGACGTTTGGATGACCAGGAGTCACCGGTGTATGCGGCTCAGCAGCGTCGGATTCCTGGCAGCACAGAGGCGTTTCCTCACCAGCACCGGGTGCTTGCCCCTGCCCCTCCGGTGTACGAAGCAGTGTCTGAGACCATGCAGTCAGCCACGGGAATTCAGTACTCTGTAACTCCCAGCTACCAGGTAAA
>NW_012139969.1:403375-409961 GCF_000956105.1 Propithecus coquereli
CTCTGATGCCCACATGGTCAAAAATCCACATGTAATTTTTGACTCTCCAAAAACTTAACTGCTAATAGCCTATTCTTGACCAGAAGCCTTACAAACAACGTAGTCTTTTCACACATATTTACTATATTGTGTGTATTATATTAATACTCTGTATTCTTACAATAAAGTAAGGTAGAAAAAAGAAAATGTTATTAAGAAAATCATAAAGAAGAGAAAATATATTTACCATTCATTAAATGGAAGTGGATCGTCATGAAGGTCTTTATCTCAGGGTGACAGAGGTGGAAGAAAATCCATGTATAAGTGGACCCTTGTGTCTCAAACCTGTGTTGTTCAAGGGTCAACTATACTTGGCTTATATTCTGGTGCAAGTTCCTTTTCTTTTTTTGTAGACCAGTCAGCAGGTTTGAGGATACAAGAGGAAGAATTTCTCAGGATGTAGGAGAGGGATTGCTGGGTCTTAGGGTATATGCATCTTTAGCAGGGCCAAACAATGCTAAATTGCTTTTTAAAAGTGTACTAATTTAAATTTCCACAAGCATTGTATATTCCTGTTGTTCCACATCCTGATCAGTACTCATCATTCATCTGTTGCCTTTCACTTTGTTTTGTAGAAATAGAAGAAATTTGTTTTTTGTCCTTTTTTATTATGAAAGTAATATATCACCATGGACTTTTCTATAAAAAGGAAAATGACTTTTTCCTCTGACCCTTCAGATTTTCTCCCGCTGGTACCCAAAATTTTGTGTACGTATACAAGCATATCTACATCAGCCTACCTAGTTATCTAAATCCACTTTTCCTTTTTCTTTTTCTTCTTCTTTTTTTTTTTGAGACAGAGTCTCAGTCTGTCGCCTGGGCGTCATCACAGCTCACAGCAACCTCCAACTGCCGTGTCAAGTGATTGTCCTGCCTCAGCCTCCTGAGTAGCTGGGACTATAGGTGCGCACCACCGTGCCCGGCTGATTTTTCTGTTTTTTGTACAGATAGGGTCTCGCTCTTGCTCAGGCTGGTCTCGAACTCCTGAGCTCAACCAATCCTCCCGCCTCGGCCTCCCAGAGTGCTAGGATTATAGGCGTGAGCCACCACGCCCGGCCATAAAAGTGTACTAATTTAAATTTCCACAAGCATTGTATATTCCTGTTGTTCCACATCCTGATCAATACTCATCATTCATCTGTTGCCTTTCACTTTGTTTTGTAGAAATAGAAGAAATTTGTTTTTTGTCCTTTTTTATTATGAAAGTAATATATCACCATGGACTTTTCTATAAAAAGGAAAATGACTTTTTTCTCTGACCCTTCAGATTTTCTCCCACTGGTACCCAAAATTTTGTGTACATATACAAGCATATCTACATCAGCCTACCTAGTTATCTAAACCCACTTTTCCTTTTTCTTTTTCTTCTTCTTCTTTTTTTTTTTTTTGAGACAGATCTGTCGCCTGGGCTAGAGTGCTGTGGTGTCATCACAGCTCACAGCAACCTCCAACTGCCGTGTCAAGTGATTGTCCTGCCTCAGCCTCCTGAGTAGCTGGGACTATAGGTGCGCACCACCGTGCCCGGCTGATTTTTCTGTTTTTTGTAGCAACAGAGTCTCGCTCTTCCTCAGGCTCACTTTTCTTTTTATAAAATTTGGATTTTATAGTACTTACTGTTCTGCTGTTTGTTCTTTTCACTTAATATATAGTGGACACCTTTCCACTTGAACATATATATGGATAGGTTCAAGTAATTTAAAAAATAAAATGACTGCACTGTTTTTAAGAGTTGCATGTATAATATTCCCCTCCAGATCAGTCTGAAGCATAACTTACTTAACTAATTTGGGGAGGCCTTCTTCAGCCTCACTTTTTAGCAACCTGTAAAAATGTATGAACGGTACTGGGAATATAAACTGGCGTGATCTTTCTTGAGAGCAATTTGGCAGTTTGTGTCAGATTCTTTAGTTACTCTTTGACCTGGCAATTCCATTTCTAGGAATTTATTGTAAGACTACAAAGAAGAGGGAAACCTGGGTGAGGTAGGAAATGGTAGTTCCTTAGGTGTCACTCTTCTTCAGGAGTTTGCCTTGAAGCAGTGTGATGCCCTGGTACGCGCTGAGACAGCAGTTAGACGAAGACTGCTAATAGATTGAATCTTTAAGTTGGGACTTGAGAGGAAGAAAAATTGATTGTTTTCCTTTGGTGATTACTTTTATTAATATTATCTGAACAGGTTTCCTACACATGAGATAGTTAAGATCTCTTCCTACTGGAAACTGTAATGTGCTTGTATAAACGAAGCATCTCGAATGTTTATAAACTCCATTTAAGTTTTGTGAAAGCCTGTGGACTTGTAAAACCTGTAAAAACATACATATTGGAATATAGAAGCTCAGAATAATAATCCGTTTTATGAGAGCTACATTAGCGCTTTTAAAATTATCTAAGTAATTTCTTTTTACTCTTCATATATTTTGTGTCATTTCTGTGTATTTATGCATAGTCACTTTATTTCTCCTTCCTCCCCCTTCCCTTCCCCTTCTAGGGTACTTTTTTATAAACTTGTGAGGATTTAAAGAAATTTTTATTTGTTTGTTTGTTTTTTCTAGAGATAAGGTCTTGCTCTGTTGCCCAGACTACAGTGCAGTGGTGTGATCTCAGCTCACTGCAGCCTGGAACTCCTGGGTTCCAGTGATTCTCCTGTATCAGCCTCCTGAAGCTCTGAGATTATAGGCCTAAGCCACTGAGCCCAGCCCTTTTATAAGTTGTCGTGCACAATTTATATTACTTAGAGAAATAGAGTTTCATGGGTTTTGTTTCCTTATTTTGGAGCTGGGACAATCAGGTATATTGTCATTTGTTGTCTTCTGTAGTTACTAATAGTTCCGTAAAAGGAAATAGAAAAGCTCTGAAATTTTTATATAGCATTTCTTGCAATAGAAATGAAGGGGAAGGGACTTATGCTTTTATATCACCCTGAAATTTTTAAGAGGACAAGAGAGAGAAAGAGAATAGAAAAGATATGTTTGGGCTCAAACCACCATCAACTTAGAAAAAAATTTTGTTTTACTTTAGGAGTGATACTTGGAGCTGGGTATGGTGGCACACCCCTGTAATCTCAGCACTTTGGGAGGCCAGGCCAAGGTGGGTGGAGTTCAACACCAGCCTGGGCAATATAGTAAGACACCATCTCTACAGAGAAATAAAAAAAATAATACTTGGTCATTGTAGCAAATAAAGATAAGCAAAATAAATAAATAAAACCAAGAAAAAGTCTTTCCTAATTCTACTACCACAAGATTAAATGGTAACATTTTGCTATATATTCATTGTCTAGGGTTTAAAATCTTTTGATTTTATCATACACTGCATTGTACTGTGTTTTTAAAAATTATTTAAAAGTTTAAATCTACATGCAGTACATGAATACATTCAACTTATGGGTTATGAACATTTTGTTAAAATATATATGTGTCTGTATCAGTGCTATTCAAAGTGTGGTTTATAAATGGCTGGTCTGTATATTTTGTTACTAGTGTGTAATGAAATAATTACAGAATTGAGAGTGTTTAGAAACTTTGTACTGATTGGACATCGTAATTTTCTATCTGTAAAATCCAATAATGAAAATGATGGGTTTAAGTGGGTTTTTTTTTTTCACTTTTTTAGTAATTTACTTTTATTGTATTTTATACAAGTTCTGGACCATGGTGGATTGGAATTTAAGAAAAAGAAAAACTGAAGAGCTGGGTGTGGTGGCTCACACCTGTAATCCGAGCTACTTGGGGAAGCTGAGGTGGGAGGATCACTTGAGGCCAGGAGTTGGAGACCAGCCTGGGCAACATCGTGAGACCCTGTCTCTTAAAAAAATTAAAACAATAACAACAGTAAAAAACCAGCTGAATGCAGTGGCACATACCTCTAGTCCTAGGCTACTTGGGAGGCTGAGGAGGGAGGATCACTTGAGGCCAGGAGTTCAATACCAGCCTAATGATATAACAAGACCTTGACTCAAGGAAAAAAAAACCAAAACCAGATAAATGGGTCCTTCATCACAGATAATTTGAGATGCACAAAGCTGTATCATTTTTAATAGCTACAGAGAATTCTGTTGTAACATGGGTGGGGTATAATTTATTTTACCAGTTCCCTTTTGTGGGAGATTTGGGTTTCTAATTAATTATCTTTGTGCATGCAAAGATACACATGCATGCTTTGTGCATTTGTGTTATTTCTCTAGACACATTTGGGAAAGAATGCACAAGCCTTGATGTTTCTTGTTTGCATTTTGTCCACCCCAGGTTTCAGCTGTGCCACAGAGCTCTGGCAGTCATGGGCCCACTATAGCAGCGGTTCATAGCAGCCATCATCATCCAACAGCTGTGCAGCCCCATGGAGGCCAGGTGGTCCAGAGCCATGCTCATCCAGCTCCACCAGTTGCACCAGTGCAGGGACAGCAGCAGTTTCAAAGGCTCAAGGTGGTGTTTAGTTCCTTTTCTTGGGTCAAAAAGTTTATTTTTAGCAGGAAACAGCAAGTTTATCTTTAGCAGCATGTTAGTGCCAGTGTTACAACTTTTAACTTGAGAGATGGGTGAATCACAAGAAGTTCTACTTTGTTATTGTTTTGTGAAATCTGGTTGTATTTCCCATCTTGGTACTAGTGCTTTATCCAGGGAAGAATATACTAAAGAAATGTTTGTGGAATGTATGAATGTGTAGTGTTCCATTGTTATCAGGATTGAGGGGCTATTTTCATACAAAATGAACCTTAAAGTTCATTTTTTGGATACTTGCTTTTAAAGTCTCCATTCTTAGCATTGTATACGTTTTATTGAGCACTGACTCACATGATTGGCTATAGGCATGTACAATAAATTACCTCTGTGATATATTTTACAGTTTAGTCTTTTTATTCCTGTTTATGAATAGCCGAATTGGCTGGCATCCTCAAGTCCATCCTTAGTAAAAAATATGCTCCTTTTTTGGGGAAGCTTTATGAAGTTTGGGGAAAACTGTAAGTGTGAATGAAGTGTCAGTGTTTTCTCCTGAGTTTCTGTGGTAGGTTTTTGGTGCTTTGAAATTCATGAGGTATTGTGGCAAAATGAAGGTTATGTGTTCTCAATTAATCTTGTCTCTTTTGTTACTTTTCAAAATGTATGATTATTACAAGTGTTCCAGGTTTCAATTTTTCTAAATACATATAATTTAAAATTGAGTGCACTAAATATAAATGAAGTAACTGTAACAAAAGAAGATGTTAGATCATTATTTGGTCACATCAGCCTAATTATATCCAGTTGCTTGCAGCTAGGAATGAACAATGTACCATTGAAGGACATATCCATGTGTAGCAAATATTTTTACTTTCTGTTTTCCCTGATACTTAGTTCTCCCTGACCCTTGCCCTCATTGGTTTGGGTTCTTAGGAACTTGTTTAATATTGGCCTAAGGACATCGAATGCTATATAAATATCATAGAGCATACCAAAACTAGACTATTTATAGGAATTTTGCCAAACTTACTGTCTATATTGGCTTAAATAATACTGACTAAAGCATACATAGTCTTTAAAGAGAGTGCAAATCATCCAGGCCTGAAACTTCATTCTGGATTATGTCTTTGGGAAAATTTAAATTAGCAATGTTGGGTTTTTTTAAAAACATTTTTGTTCTCTGCTTGTAGAGTGATGGCTATGTACCAAAATGTATTACTGCTATAGGCTTAGTACTGCACCAAGTTCTTAAAATACTTTTTTAAAAACTTGGTTGGGCGTGATTTAATTCCGTGTTAATCCTGTATTCCGCAGTTAATACCTTAATGTTGCAAAAAAGCTTATAAACTTGTTTGTTAAACTAACAAAAACACATTTATTTCTGTAGCCTTTTTCAACCAAACCTATCAAAGCACAATACCTATTTTACTCACCTTTCTCACAGGAGTCTTGGGTATAAGTATATGGATTGTGCTTTGTCTTACAGAAACTGGCAAGGAAACAAGGAAGGGCTTTGGATTTTGGGTTATAGAGTGAGTCGTGGGTAGAGTTAGGATTACTTGCTCTATTCTTTTAGTTACAAGCTCTTGCCTGTATTCCTAAATAAAATAACTTGTTGAATTTCCTTCCTAATAAGAAGAGGCAGGATGCTTCTGTGTCTTCATGTAATTTAAGTCAGTATTCCCACATTACCTGCCATTTTTGGATCAGTCCTAAAATGCTTTACAAGTGTTTGAATCAACTTCAATAAATCATTTATATTCTATAATAAGGAAATATCCCATGAGAATGCTTGCTTACATTAATTATTTCAAGCATCAACATTGTCTGTACTTTTTGTATGTCTTTGGCTGATTGGTGACAAGAAGGAATTTGAGTAATTAATTTGAGGCATGTTTGGTGTGATTTAGTTTATTTGTTGAATGCCAGCAGTGCTGATATTTGGAACATATTTAGCAAGTTCTCTTGTGTTTGCTAAATGCTTATGTTTGTCTCCCCCAGCAAGATCACAGACTTCAGGAGGTTCAGGACCTCAGTAATAAATTTCTGGTAAAGTGAGCCAGGAAAATTCATCAGCAGAGTCCAAGGGTGCTTCCCAAGTGCTTCCTTAA
>NW_012139969.1:410606-436142 GCF_000956105.1 Propithecus coquereli
GTGTGATGATAAATCCTGTACTTAAGTATCCTTCCAAGGTCTTTGTTCCTTCTGCAAACTTAATGAGTTTTGTGTTCTGTCAGCTTGGTCATTAATGAAACACATCAGTATGGAAAGTTGGGAATATGAATTAAATAAGCCATTGAATTTCAACAGAAATTGTCATGTTATTTTTAAATTATAGAAAAGCCAACCATCAAACAAGTGGTTATTGATCAAGTACACAATATGTACTCTATCAATACTGAAATTCTCTGATTAACCATGGCCATAATGGAAGTTTGGACAACTCTGTAAATACCATTTGTCTCAGTCCATTAGTGCTACTATAACAAAATACCTGAGACTGGGTCATTTATAAATAATAGAAATTTATTCCCTATGGTTCTAGAGGCTGGGAAATCCAAGATCAAGGCACTGGGAGGTTCAGTGTCTGGTGAGGGCCTGATCACTGCTTCCAAGATGGCACCTTGACCTCTATGTCCTCACATGGTGGAAGACAGAAGGGCAGAAGGGACCACAGTGCTAGTTCCCTCCAGTTCCCTAATAAGGCCGCTAATCCCATTCATGAAGGTTCCACAGGCATGCCTTCATCACTCCCTTCTTAATAATACTTCCATATCAACAATTAAGTTTCAGCATATTATGAATTTTGGGGAACACATTCAGACTATAGCACCATTTAATGGTTTATTTGAACATAAATGTTTCATTTCACAATATAGTAAAAGAGTATGGCTTGTATCAAATTAGGTGTGTATTTCTGAAACTGTACGAAACTTGATATTTTGTGTAATTTAAAATATTTATCCCAGCATGTATAGGAAATACCTAGAGGATATTTCCCTTGGCTGTCTCCTGAGTAACCAGAAATTAAATTGTCCTAAATCAGACTCAACTTTTTAGTCCTTCAAACCTTTTCCTCTTTGTGGTGGATCACTTTGGAATGCTAGCTCTCCCTTATCTACCATATTCACTCAATCCCCAAATCCTGTCACTTCTACCTGCTAAAAAGCCTTTTATCTATGCAGTTCTCTTTGATCAGTACTGTAATTCAAATCACTGTTCTCCTCACGAGTTATCCAGTTATCCTATTACGTAACTGGTCTTCCTACTTTCTTTCAATCTATCCTACGCTGTGCCAGTTTTTTCTCAACACTGTAGCCAAATTGAGTACATGAAAATGCAGATGATAAAATCTAAATTGCTTTTTAACAAGATTTACAAGTCCTTTCAGGATCTAGATCCTGCTTTTTTTCCCTGCCTTATCTCGTTTACTATTCCTTCTAATACTCTTCATCACAAATCCTCCAGCCAAACTAAACAGTTTTCAGATTTCCACATGTGCCATATAGTGTCCCGTCTGGGATTTTGTCCATGCTGCTTCCTCTTATTTTCTTCACTGGTCTTCACTTGTGCTAACTTGTACTTATCCTTAGGTATGAGGTCATACATCACCTCCTTGGGCAGCCTCACTTTTTTCGGTGTCCTCTCTAGACACTTGGTGATCACCTACTTAGACACTGTGTTATGATTCCCAACTAGATGTGAACAAACTTCTGCAGAGTAGGGGCTGTGAATTATTTGTCATTGAATCCTTAGTACCTGCATTGGGCCTGGCATGTTGTAGCTTAATAGCTTCATACTTGTGAAATGAATAAATGAATGATATTTTAATGTGATTATTCTTTACTGATCATTCTGTCCAAAATTGTCCAAGGCAAGGCTATAGATTTTATGAGTTCATTTTTATTTTAAGCTCGAGTTTTAATATTGGCATCCATACTAACTTTCAATATTTTTTATGTATGTCGTTTACTATGTTAAGTTTATTTGGGCATAAATCATTTTTTAAAAAGTAATTCTTGGCTTATTTTCTTTTTATAACTTTGAGATTTATCCCTGCCTCAGGTAGAAGATGCACTATCCTATCTTGACCAGGTGAAGCTGCAGTTTGGTAGTCAGCCTCAGGTCTACAATGATTTCCTTGACATCATGAAGGAATTTAAATCTCAGAGGTAAAAGACGTGTGGTTGTACTCAAGCTTTGTGCGTTAATTTTGAAAGTAGGAAGATACAGCTTATTCTTACCTGCTGAAAGATAAAGGATACTCCCTTTTGGGGGGTTGAACTTTCAGTATCATGCCAATATTTTTTGTATTGCTTTACTGATGGAAATTACAGCCACTAGACTTTTGTTTTCTCTGTACTGGTAAATTTTTCTTAACTGAAATTTTTCCTACTGCTTTATCTCAGTTAGGGAAGTAGCACTGGTAATGACTTGGGCTATTTGATTTTTGAATTGGTTAAAGATACCCTGATGTTCTGGCATGTTTCACTGTCAAAAAAGAATAACTCATTTGAACAATATAGACACCTACCCAGTAAGTGATTTACACTGGTATATCGAAGGTTGGGTCTTGTTTGGGGTTTGCAGCTTTGTATTTATTATCTGAGTTCTGCTTGATTGTTACCATGAGTGTATGTATATTCTGTTCAAAATTGTGACCAGGCCTCTTTGGATCTAAAGCTAAATGGCTTTGGAATTTCAGGGATCTTTGTATGTTGTTAATTTTATAATGTGCAAGTTGATTTATATCCTATGTAGAGAAAACCCAGTGGAAAGTGAATTGTTGTCTTTCTAGGATGTTAGTCAATCTTGCGATCCATCATTTTTCTTTTTGTTTTTTATCAGCATTGACACTCCAGGAGTGATTAGTCGTGTGTCCCAGCTGTTCAAAGGCCACCCTGACTTGATAATGGGCTTTAACACCTTCTTGCCCCCTGGCTACAAAATTGAGGTGCAAACCAATGACATGGTGAATGTGACAACTCCTGGCCAGGTTCATCAGATCCCCACTCATGGCATCCAGCCCCAGCCTCAGCCAGCACCCCAACATCCTTCCCAGCCTTCAGCCCAGTCAGCCCCAGCTCCTGCCCAGCCAGCTCCTCAGGCCCCACCTGCCAAAGTCAGTAAGGTGAGCATTTGGAAAATATTGTATCGTGTGAAATGCATCCCTAGAAGGCACCCTCCTTTGACATTTCCCCTTTATGTAAGTCTTAAATAGAGACACAAGTTACAAAGATTTCATGAGAGAAGATGCAGTAGTCACATCACTATAATAATGCGGTTCACATTTACACACCATATACTTAGATATCTATTTAAATGAACACATCAGTAAACTCCAAGCACTTTTTTGTCCCCAATTTCTGCTTATTATACCCATGAACATCCATACACGTGGTGACTTTTTTTGTATAGTAGTACTTTGACAGCACAGGCAGAAATGGTCATTTTACCATGGTCAAATTATGCTACTGCCCACAAGGTCATCTTTTTATAAAAGTTATTCCATTTACTAGGTTAGGTCATATCAAGCTAAGTGCAAGATCCTACTGATGATGATGGGGTGTACTTGGTCTAGAACTTCACTGTGTGATACAGTAACCACTAGCCTGTATGACTAGTTAACTTAAATTGTTTTTCAGTTGTACTAGCTACATTTCAAGTGCTCAGTAGCCGCACATGGTTAGTGGCTATTGTATAGGACAGTACAAATAAAAAGCATTTACATCATCTCAGAGAGTTCTATTGGACAGAGCTAGCCTCGAAGACTTTTTTATATGGATTTGTTGTCACAATTGAGATGTTGTCTTTTTTAATATTACAGATCTGTGTAGAATGAGTTTTTTCCCCCCTATCTATACCGGTTGAGCTAGTGAGCTTAAAAATTGCATATGAAAAATTATTCCCTATAATTGAGGATGGCTCCAGTTTTAAAGTTTTTTGTAGAAAATCTGAGACTGAGCTATTAAGAATATGTGAACCATGTATAACTCCTACCCCGCCCAGCATTATTTGAGTTGGGCTAAAATGGCCTGGCCTGAGTGAATAAGTAAAGGAGATAAATTGATCAGACACCTTGTTTCTCTTTAGTTTGAACTTCTTTCCCTATGTCAAACCCTCTGCTCCTGAGGAGAATAAAGACTTTTTTCTTTTTAGCCTTCCCAACTACAAGCACATACTCCAGCCAGTCAGCAGACTCCCCCACTCCCACCATATGCATCCCCACGTTCTCCACCGGTCCAGCCTCACACACCAGTGACAATCTCATTGGGAACGGCCCCGTCCTTGCAGAACAATCAGCCTGTGGAGTTTAATCATGCCATCAACTATGTTAATAAGATCAAGAACAGATTCCAGGGCCAACCAGACATCTACAAGGCGTTCCTGGAGATTTTGCACACATATCAGGTAAGAGGTTGCCCATTCAGCTTGTCTTAACCAGTCCACCCTCTGAGGCCATCTAGTCCAAGAAGAACTTGAGTAACCATTACTGTATCCATTAATTCTTACTGGAAATTAACCAGTTATAAACTGTGATACGTGTTTATAAAGCCAGTTTTATTCACCTCACTTGATTGCCTTATAGCATACAGTTAGGATTTTTTTTTTCTTTTTAATTTTTTGAGACTGAGTTTCACTCTATTGCCCAGGCTAGAGTGCAGTGGTGTCATAGCTCACTGCAGCCTCAAACTCCCGAGCTCAAGCGATCCTCCTGCCTCAACCTCCCGAGCAGCTGGAACTATGTGTTTACTCTACCACACTTGGCTGATTTTTCTTTCTTTTGTAGAGATAGGGTCTCGCTCTTGCTCAGGCTAGTCTCTGACTTCTGACCTCAACAGTCTTTCCCCTCTAATATGATCTCTTCCTCTTTACAATTCTTCAGAAAGAACAGAGAAATGCTAAGGAAGCTGGAGGAAACTACACCCCAGCATTGACTGAGCAGGAGGTATATGCCCAGGTGGCTCGTCTCTTTAAAAACCAGGAAGATCTGTTGTCAGAATTTGGACAGTTCCTACCGGATGCCAATAGCTCCGTGGTAAGTTTTATTTAGAAGAAGAACTACACTATTTAGGATTATCGTCTTAGATAAATTGGAAAGTTACAATCAGAAGAGAACTTAGATGGTATTTACTTGTTTTGATAAGAGCATTTATCTCTTTCATGTGTCTTAATCAGCTTTTAAGCAAAACAACTGCTGAGAAGGTTGATTCTGTGAGAAACGACCATGGGGGCACTGTGAAGAAGCCCCAGCTAAACAACAAACCGCAGAGGCCCAACCAGAATGGCTGCCAGGTCCGCAGGCACTCTGGACCAGGAGCCACCCCTCCAGTGAAGGTGAGAATGGGCAGGGGCTGCTCATTTTGACTTTCACAAGCAATTCTAGTGGACAACTACTCCAGGGGTGGTCACATGTTGTTACCTTAGGCGTGTTGAGAGTTGGATCCTGGATATTCATTTGGAGCAAGTTGCTGTTTGTCAGAGAAACTCAGTACAAAGGTTTCTTATCTGGCTTTGGAAAAGAATGTTAGAATAACACTAATTACTTGACCTACTGTGCTTTTTTCAGTTCTTATTGTTTTTTTCCTATATTATCTCTGTTTGCTGTGAGCTGTCTTCTCATTTTTTTGTTTGTTGCCAAGGGTTTCCAAGACTTAAATATTTTTTTCCCTTCTTCTGATTTGATGCTTTAAACCTGCTTTGTGCTAAGAAAGAAGATTATTTTTTTTTAAACTTCCCAAACATAAATTATTTATAAAGGGCCAAGTATACATTCCAGTTTTATACTCAGTTACACAATTTGTTTAAACATAGATTAAAACCAAAAAATTACCACCAGTACCCACATTTATGGCTAAAATATGTTTTAAAAATTTTTGATACATAATTTATATATTTATGGGGTATGTGTGATATTTTGTTACATATACAGAATGTGTAATGATCAAGTCATGGTATTTGAGATATTCATCACTGAGTATTTGTCAATTCTGTGTGGCAGGAACAATTCAGAGGAGATTCTTGAGCTTGGTAATTGTTTCAGAAATAAGTGCATGGTGTCTAAGGTCATCTTGGAAGTAAAGTGCATGTGCTTTGTGAGATCTCTTTGGTATAGAGACCTGTCCTACTCAAGGCTCTTTGTTGGGTTGCCAGAGCTTGCTCGTTTTTTTTTTTTGTTTGTTTGTTTGTTTGTTTGTTTGTTTTGAGAGACAGAGTCCCACTGTGTTGCCTGGGCTAGAGTGCCATGGCGTCATCCTAGCTCACAGCAACCTCAAGCTCCTGGGCTCAAGCGATCCTCCTGCCTCAGCCTCCCGAGTAGCTGGGACTACAGACATGCGCCACCATGCCTGGCTAATTTTTTCTATATATTTTTAGTTGTCTGATTAATTTCTTCTTATTTTTTTTTTGGTAGAGACAGGGTCTCACTCTTGCACAGGCTGGTCTCAAACTCCTGAGCTCAAACAATCTGCCTGCCTCAGCCTCCCAGAGTGCCAGGATTACAGGCGTGAGCCACCGTGCCTGGCCCACTCTCTTTTTTTTTTTTTTTGAGGGCACAGTCTCACTGTGTTGCCTGGGCTAGAGTGCCGTGGCATCAGCCTAGCTCACAGCAACCTCAAACTCCTCGGCTCAAGCAATCCTTCTGCCTCAGCCTCCCGAGTAGCTGGGACTACAGGCATGCACCACCATGCCCGGCTAATTTTTTCTATGTATTTTTAGTTGTCCAATTAATTTCTTTCTATTTTTAGTAGAGACGGGGTCTCGCTCTTGCTCAGGCTGGTCTTGAACTCCTGAGCTCAAACAATCCGCTCACCTCGGCCTCCCAGAGAGCTAGGATTACAGGCGTGAGCCACCGCGCCCGGCCTCGCTCTCTTTTTTTTTAAGAGACAAGGTCTCACTCTGTCACCCAGGCTGGAGTGCAGTGGTGTGATCATAGCTCACTGTAACCTTGAACTCCTGAGTTCAAGTGATCCTCCTGCCTTGGCCTCCCAGAATGCTGGGATTACAGACGTGAGCCACTGTGCCCGGCCAGGTTTGCCAGATCTTATCTGTATCATCTTAATCTCCAAGGCAGGACCTTTGGGCTATAGCAGAGGGAAGTCTTAAACTCCTGTCAGTAACCCATCACATGATGCTTTTTGTCATAGTAAACACTGACGGATGGTCTGCCTTTAGAAAGCTAAGCTTGCTCCTTTCTTAGATGGAGTATATCTGTGATAGGGAGAGGGCTAGTTGTATGTATTGAATGTTGAATTCTTTAGTGAATTCTAAAGCAGTATGTAATATGGAAGAGACAGATGTGTCTGCAGAATTTAGTTAAAGAATAACCAAAGTTAGTGGTATTTCTAATAGTAAGAGATAGCAAGAATCAGCGCAGATATTCTACATTCTTGGATTTGTCTCCTCCCACACTTAGTTACCCACAGGTGGAAACAATATATTAGGGGCTTACAATTCTCCACCTACTTTCTCTTTAGGCAGTGTAAGCAGAGGCTATGGCTCCTAAGAAAGTATACTCTGAGATGGCCAAGGTAAACGTGCTGCTTCTCACGCAGTTTGTGCATTTCTTCACAGATAGAGGTGGGGATTTTTAAAAGTAAATTCTTGCCTGACAGAGTTATATTATAACCTATTCATTCCCTTTAAAAGAACAATATTAAATTAGTCTGAGTGGGTATTGCCAACAAGATAGTTATTTCTTCTATTAGGAAAATAAACTGCCTTTTTCATGAATTTTTTAATTGAAATATTATTAAAGGTTAAAGATTGATTTCTGTCCACTCCAGGCAATGTGTTCCAGCTCTTTTTAC
The DNA here is from genome assembly GCF_000956105.1 of Propithecus coquereli. Lineage (NCBI taxonomy): Eukaryota > Metazoa > Chordata > Mammalia > Primates > Indriidae > Propithecus > Propithecus coquereli. The sequence goes on from NW_012139969.1 coordinate 418,262, forward strand.
AAACAGCCTCTTCTCCCTCAAGGTAGGAAAACAAGGCAGTGGCATTAGATTCCAAATAAAGTTACTTTTGGCCTCTAGAAAAAGTAAGGATATTAATTCTAATACTTTGTCACAGTAATGCTGTGATTAATTTCTGGAGAGAACATTTAGGGAGTAGAATGAACTGTGAACCTCTGGTAGAGAAAGAAACTGACAGGCAAACTGAAATAGAGAAGAGGAGTAGAAATCACTGAGGGTGTAAAGTGAATTAGTGACTTCAATTCTCTCATTTGTTTTAAATTATTAATCATTGGTTTCCGTGATGAAACCATTGAACACAGACAAAAATAAGAGAAATCTATTCTTTGAATCTTACATGATTGTATATTTCCTTCTTTGCAGAAGAAACCAAAACTGCTCAGCCTTAAGGATTCTTCTATGGCAGAAGCCAGCAAGCATGGTGTAGGAACTGAATCATTATTTTTTGATAAGGTAAGTAAGTGGATGAGTTAGATTTGATACTGGCTATTAATGCCAAAAGAAAATCACTGCATCCCCGAGAAGATTTTGTTTTAAAGGCATCAAGCTGATTAGGACTTTATATTTTTTAACATAGTTTCCAAGTTGTAAGTCCTTTCAGTCTGCTAGTAGCACTGTTAGGGTAGCTAGAGAATTGGTAGCGTTGTCTGCTTTGTTTTTGTGAAGTAGTTTGTGGCAGAAGCCGTTTTTTTGGTTTGTTTTTGTTTTTTTGCGACAGAGTCTTTCTGTGTTGTCAGGGCTAGAGTGCAGTGGCATCATTGTTGCTCACTGCAACCTCAAACTCCTAGGCTCAAGCAATCCTCCTGCCTCAGCCACCCTAGTAGCTGGGACTATAGGTATATGCCTCTGTGCCAGCTAATTTTTCTATTTTTTGTAGAGACGGTGTCTCACTCTTGCTCAGGCTGGTCTCAAACTCCAGAGCTCAAGCAATCCTCCCATTTCAGCCTCCCAGAGTGCTAGGATTATAGGCATGAGCCACCTCGCTGAGCCAGAAGGCAGCTTTTTAGAAAATGCATCATGTTCCTCACAAAAGATATTTGGAGCTCCCCGTTGTATATCCAGGTCTCCACAATGGAGAGTATAGGTGCCTGCATCAATTGTTGAGGACTTAAGATGACTTGTAATCTTGTAATTGTTGCGATACTTATTTGTGGTATGCAAGTATAGGGTTCATGGGAATTCTGATTTAATTGTATGTTTTCTAAGCTCCCCAGGTGATTCTAATGAGCAGCCGAGAGTTGAGATTACTGGTGTAAACGGTGTTGTGTGGTGCCTTAGTTTGGCTCTCCTCCTGTGTCTGACTTCCTCCTTGGAGTCAAGTTGGTGATTAGCAAGCAACTTTCATCAGGGTGGTTGCAGCTGTTGGGCTTTTTGCTGGCAGGAACCAGCCCGGATTGATACGTGGTGATTTACTCTATCTTGCAAGTCTGGGGTTTTGGAGAAGGGCAAATGATTTAACATCTCCCTGATTGGTACCTTGTGATCCCTTTCTGTCTCCTGTGCCTATGTGAGCTCTCCTGTAAAAGAGGCTCTGACTCAAACCATTTCTGAGGTCTGTCTGGGCACTTGGTACTTTTAGGCAAATGAAGAAGTCCAGGTCACAACCAATAAATGGCAAGAAAAGGGTGAGGAGAGGGGTAACTGTCACAGATTAAATAAGAGTTAGGAAATATATAAGCCAAATGTGAAATGCAGACTTTGGATTCTGAACTTAATTTTGAAAGACATTTATTAGACAATTCAAATTTGTGCATAGACTTAATATTAAGTGCTATTAAGGAATCTTTTGAAAATAAGGTAATTTTTAAGAAGAATGGTATTTTTAGGAGTCTTTTTTCTTAGTGATACATACTCAAGTATGTATAGATGGAATGTCTAGGATTTGCTTTGATTCAGTGGTGGGCAAATGGGTATAGATGAAATAAAATTTATTATATATTGATCATTGAGGTTTGGCGAGTACATAGGGTTCATTAGACTTCTCTAGTGTTTCTTCAAAAGCTAATAAAAATTAAATAGGGTATAATAGTATCAAAGGTAAAATACTCTTTCATATTTAGCATTAAAAGTCCATATTCTCTATAGTGTCTCCTAATGAACAGTTAAAAGTATACAGAAATCTAGAGCAGAGTTGTTGATAAGCCATTTGGTGTGGTAATGGTCTGCAGTCCACACCAAGGGACCACAATGCTAAATATTTACTTTTGGAATTGAAACTAGATGGGTCATCTAGCCAGGTTAGTTTTACTTTGTCTATGCCATTGACTATTTTAGGTTTTTGGATATTAAAATGCTCAATATTATAAATAGAGGAAGGAAAAGGTTCAGGTCAGAGGACAGAAGTATTTTACTTTAAAAGGCCATTATTCATGGTTACCAGAATTTGAAACAGTGTTGGAAAGATTCTTGCTGTAAACTTCTGTTAGGAGAGGCAGCAAAAGCTCGCATAACTCTGACGTGTGTAGAGAATCAAGCATATGAGAAGGTATACTCCAGGATCTCCCTTCTTAAATTTTCATCGTGGAAAATTTTGAACATATACAAAACTAAGAATAATAAAATGATCCCTGATGTCCCTACTATCCAGCTTCAGCAATTCCCAGATCCTAGCCAGTGTACTCATTTCATGTGTACTCTCAACCATCCCAGATAATTTGGAGACAAATCCCAGATATTATTTCATCCACAAATATTTTACTAAGTTGCTTTTTTAAATGATTCCTTTTTTCGAACACAATCATTATGACATGTAAGAAAACTAACATTGATTCTTTAGTATCATCACCTATCTGTTCAAATTTCTCCGATTTTCAAAAAAGTCCCAGATCTCAATTCCCCACTTAACCTTTTTCCTTCTGGTTGTCTCCAAAGGTCCGAAAGGCTCTTCGGAGCACAGAGGCATATGAAAATTTTCTGCGCTGTCTTATTATTTTTAACCAGGAGGTGATCTCTCGGGCTGAGCTTGTGCAACTAGTCTCTCCTTTCCTGGGGTAAGTGAAGTTAGGGGCCCAGCCCTCATGCATGATTGGAGGCCAGGTAATACTTGATCTGTGAGAGTGTATGATAGGCAGAGTTAATTGAATTGAAGTAGGATGGTTAACGCAAATGTTAGTGTCAAAAGAGTCCTGAGAAGTTTTCATTCCAACTCTAGAGGTGAGAAAATGGAGAGGGCACGGAGGTATTTGTTGACTAATGGCCAAGACTAGTGGTCTCCTCTTCCTCTGGCCAGTGCTGGATGTTTATAGAGACAAAACTCTTCCAGGGTTCTAGAATCTAGAATGTATCTGACAGCCTAAGAATTATGTGAACATTAAAGCAATGTTCTTGATCAAAAGAATGGCTGGTTATTGCCTGGTTGCAGCTCCTTTCATTACCACTTTCATTGATCTGAAAGTATTGTGTAAGAAAAGGGGAAACCAGATGCTCAGAAGCAGTGCTTCTTGGGAAGGAAATAATTCTTCTGGTAGTGGAGTTCTGACCCCAAAGCAAATGGTGTAGTTACACCTCAGGATAACGGCATCATGTCTCTAATCGCTTACTAGTTTTTGGTTTGATTCTTCAGGAAATTCCCTGAATTGTTTAATTGGTTTAAAAACTTTCTGGGCTATAAAGAGTCTGTACATCTGGAAACTTTCCCAAAGGAACGAGCCACAGAGGGCATTGCAATGGAGATAGATTACGCGTCTTGCAAACGACTGGGCTCCAGCTATCGAGCCCTACCGAAGAGTTACCAGCAGCCCAAGTGTACAGGACGGACTCCTCTCTGTAAAGAGGTAAGGCCTTCCCCAGTAAGGGGTGAGGATCATCCCTGCATCCCGAGCTTTCTGCGGAACTAGAGATTGAGTAAGCAACGTGGGGATCTGGAAATAAGAAAAAGTGAAATAACCAAAAAAAGAAGAAGAGATTGAGAATTTATATATATGTATGATGAAATCAAGAACATTCTCCATCTTTTTTAAAAAGAAAATGTTTTCCACTTGTATTCAGAACCTTTTACGTACTAATAATCCTTTTGTAAACTTGCTAAAGGTGAAATTGGTGGAGTAACATTAGCTGTTTCTCCCCTCCCATAGAGGGGAGAACGTTCAGTCACCAGAAAGCTTTTTCAGGGTTTTGTTTCAGTCTCTCTTCTTCTACCCCAAGGTTTTAAATGACACCTGGGTTTCCTTCCCTTCATGGTCTGAGGACTCTACCTTTGTCAGTTCCAAGAAGACTCAGTATGAAGAACATATTTATCGTTGTGAAGATGAACGCTTTGAGGTACAAGCTCCTTTGTCGTTTGAAGTTTGGGGAGACGGGAGGTGCTAAGTGAAAGGCTATCTTTTCACTTCAGGGTTTGAGGATTGGCTCTTTAAGACCAAAAAGCCAGAGGCTCACATTCTTTTGTGGTAAATGCTTTGTTGTGTTACTTACGGTGCTTTATGCAAATATTTTAGTAAAGTTTTATGCCAAATGTGACCTTTTTTTAGGCCACGTTAGCCCTTTTAACTGAAATTGTCCATTGATGACTGAATAATAGTCATTTCGATTTTGAGTGGCATTTTAAAGATTATTGTGTTTTACGTGGTATAGAAAATCAGTATCCTAAGGCCTGTAGGGCTTTCTTGAAGACGTTTTTAAATGATTTGTTTTAAGGTCTGTGTGTATTGTTACTCTTAGCAGATATCTTGACATGGTTCACAAACCAGCTCTGCTGTGAGAACTGTAAGAGAATTCTTCTCTCATATTTCTGGTATTGATTTTGCTTCTTTTGAAAAAAAGTAAAATTAGGGACTTTATTTTTTTATTTTTTTCGCGTTTGGATTCAGTTAGAAGGGACTTTATTTTAAAGTAGTTGAGAAGGGAAGAGTGGAGTGAATGAATGAGTTGGTAGAGGGCCCCTATATCAGGAGAGGGGGAGAATTGAAAGCTCAGAATCCTCAGTGTGTTTGGATATCTGGTTTACTATATCGGCACCAAAAAGGGAAGCTCAGTGTGTCTAAAGAGGTAAAATGATATATGTCCTATTTATTGTATCTATTACATTAAATAACTGGCTCTCCTTTATTTATATGGATGGGAGATACCTTACTTCTTTTTAATCTATACTGATTTAACTCTGCTAGTTTTCCCTCTTACCACTTGTTTCACCTGTTTCCAGTTATTTCAAATAAAGAGCCACATGTTACCTGGCCACTGGCAGGTGGTTGGCCATCCTTGCCCCAGACTTTATAAGGAGTTTAAACCATTTACAAAAAACTGAATCATAACAGATGTTAACTTCATGGGGAGTTTTATCAAGCCTAAAGAAAGCAATTCTTTGTTACCTATGTTTAGTAAGGTTAGAAGATGATGAGGTAGAAAGCGGAGATTGGGCTGGGCAAGGTGGATCACCCCTGTAATCCCAGCTACTTGGTATGTCTGCAAATAAGAGGCAGCATTCTTACTTCCCATCTGTGACTACAAAGGTGAACATGAAAGAAGTATGGTGTATGCATGTGTTTAACATGTGCTTAGGATTTGATGTGATGGGCTGGTTTGAAGGAGCTGTCCCTTTATCAGTCAAAATAGGTTAGTAATACTGTAGTACAGACAGCCCCCAAATCTCAGTGACTTGAAAAAACAAAGGATTTATTTTTTGATCATTCTACATGTGCATTGATGTTTAGCAGGGATTTTGCTCATTAGAATTATTGGGGGCCCACACTGAGAGAAGGCCATCATCATGAATGTTGCTAGTCATGAGAGGGAAAAGAAAGTGCAGAAGGATCTCACACCCTTAAATGCTTCAGCCTAGAAGTAATAAAAATTACTTCTACTCATCTCATCACAGCTCATTTGCCAGAATTAGTTACATGGACCTGTCCAGTCATAAGAGGGCTGGGAAGTATAGTCCATTACTTGTTCATACTTGGGAAGCAGGGAGGCCAGAAATATTAACAAAATGACTACCACCATCCCAAAACAAGAAAACTTAGGGAGCATTTGTACAAACATTTTGTGTAGGCCTTTGAGACTACTCATTTACTTCATTTTCTGTTTCATATTTAGAGAATCTTGTGTTAAGCCTAGGAAAAACTAGATTCAAAGGCGGCCAGTCATTTCTTTAACCAGGACAGCCTAGGCCACTGCTGGAAAATAAGTGCCAGGAGTTCAGTAAGAACTTAAATGTTTACCCACAGATACAGCATTGAGTTCTTTTTTTTTTTTTTTTTTTTTGAGACAGAGTCTCAGTCTGTTGCCTGGGCTAGAGTGCCGTGGCATTAGCCTAGCTCACAGCAACCTCAAACTCCTGGGCTCAAGCGATCCTCCTGCCTCAGCCTCCCGGGTAGCTGGCACTACAGGCATACACCACTGTGCCTGGCTAATTTTTTCTATTATTTAGTTGTTTGGCCAATTTCTTTTTATTTATAGTAGAGACGGGGTCTCGCTCTTGCTCTGGCTGGTCTCGAACTCCTGAGCTCAGGCAATCCTCCTGCCTCGGCCTCCCAGAGTGCTAGGATTACAGACGTGAGCCACTGTGCCGAGCCCAGCATTGAGTTCTTTAAGGAATAGTCGTCACTGCTGTTATGACTGCTAGATGTGGAACAAGGCTATTCAATATTTAAATGTTGAAGTATATTTACATATTTCAAGTTATGCCAAAAAAAACTTACTCTCAAGACTGATTTGTCATCTTAAGTGATCTTTTGGGATTGTTTTGATTTTTATTGTTTGTAACAGATCTTAGCAATTCAGGAAAGTGAATTGTCTCCTGTTAGGTCCCTCTGGTCTGGAATCATCAGTCCTAAGCAAAGCACACTGTGGTCGTGGTGGTGACAGTGATAATAACTACCACTTACCCTTCTTAATTATGTTTCTTGTGTGCCAGGCATTGTGCTAAACATTTTATGTGGATAGTGTCATTTAATCCAGAAAACAACTTTATGAGAGTAGCAGGTGCTGTTATCCCTATTTTACTGATAAGGAACGAGCATTGTATGGCCAGCATGGCAGACCCAGGATTCAAATACGGAGAGTTTGACTCTTTACCTTATTCTCCTGACCGCTACTCTATTCTGGTTTGGGTCCTGAACACCCTTCTTTGTCTTCCTCTTTAGCTTGATGTAGTTTTAGAGACCAATCTGGCAACAATCCGGGTTTTAGAAGCAATACAGAAGAAACTTTCCCGCTTGTCTGCTGAGGAACAAGCCAAATTTCGCTTGGACAACACCCTTGGGGGCACATCAGAAGTCATCCATCGAAAAGCACTCCAGAGGATATATGCTGACAAAGCAGCTGACATAATTGATGGTCTGAGAAAGAACCCCTCCATTGCCGTTCCAATCGTCCTTAAAAGGTACCTGAGCAAATGTGCCCTTCATGCTTTAGTGTATTTCATGGCAGGTATAGTGTCCCATTAAATAAGCCTCTCATTTTCAATCTGGTTGTCCCATGAGACCTTTCTTTCTCACCAACCCTGATTGTTGGAATTCAGGTGCAGAGTGGAACTTCCTCTTGGGGTTCTGTGTAACCAACATTAGAGAACAAACCTTGAAGGTTCGCGGTGGAGTGCTCTGTATGTATGTTTGAGCAGGCATTTTAAAATACAACCACCCATGTTTCTATCACTCAGTGCTGACCGTTGTTATCTTTGTTTTTTAATAAGAAAAATCGTTCTTTGTAAAATACAATATGGGCTCATTATTAAAAAAGATTTAGTTTATCATTTTTACCAAGGATATCTTGCTTCTTTCTCCTAATAAGCCTTCATGTCAGACTTAGATATAAAGGGTCTATTGTACCCACCTAAGCCCAGGTGTCAAGTAGATGGCCAGAGAGTGGGCTGAGCCACAGTGTCCTCTAAGTCCCCATCACTCTTGATAACATCGTGAATCCTTTGCTAAGAGCTGGGTTGTTTCTTGGTATCACCTGGTGAAAATTAGTTCACAAATGCCCAGATTTTATTTTTCCTCCCTAGTCTTCCCCTTGAGAACTGGCACAGATTAATAATGGTTTCCTCTTCTTGCCAGTGGCATTTAACTTCTGGCTTTGAGATACAGGTATTCTTCAGTTCTAGTGCTATTTTTGGATTTTATTCTCTTCCGGAGTATTAGAATCAGTTGTTCTGGTCAGAATTTCCAGACTCTGTTCAGAGAAACATTACTGTGCAAGTTCTCTGCTCTTGGACCTTTGTGTTTCCATTGGCATCGTAAGCATTCTGGGAAGACCTGCAGAGAAACTTGTTTAACTTTGTTTTTGCTGGCCGAGGAAGAAAACCCTTTTTTCAGGGAATACTTACTGATATCTCAAGGGTATTCTGTGGAATGCTGTTTGAGAAATAACTGTTCTAGGTAAGATTTCTGACTTTGGGATAAATTACTTCCCCAGAGTAAGTCCTGAATGAGTAATTTCCTCATGTAACAGAGTTCAAGACTGGTTTGATAACATTTATCCCACATTAATAATTTCAACGCACCTAGTATAATTTTGACGTTGGAAATACAGTAAGCCTGGCATGTTTCTCGTGTTTAAACCCTCTGAATTCCCATATTGTTGTTTCTGTCCGCCGTCGCATTCCACTAGGTTGAAGATGAAAGAAGAAGAATGGCGAGAAGCTCAGAGAGGCTTCAACAAGGTGTGGCGAGAACAAAATGAGAAATACTACTTGAAGTCCCTGGACCACCAGGGAATCAACTTTAAACAGAATGACACCAAGGTCCTGCGGTCTAAGAGCTTACTCAATGAGATTGAGAGTATCTATGATGAGGTGAGCAGGATTTTGTACATCTGCGAGAGGACTCTAGTCTTCATTTAGCATAGCTTTGATTCCTGGAAATGACCTTTGTTAAATGTTAGACCCCCCCAAGACCTGTTCATTCTTGCTTCATAACTGTCATAGTCTTTTCTATTCCTGATTCTACCATTTTAAATCTAAACCTTACCTTTGGACCAAAGCTGATTGACAAGTTTCCTGATTTACCATCCTGGTTTCGGTTTACACCTCCCAACTCCCTCTTCCACTTCTCCCATCTGTTTCCCTCAAACAATACCTTGTATTCATGCAGGCCATCTCAACTTACCACAACTTAACTTACCACTGACCTCGAAATTCTTTGTAATCCTTGTTTATTCAGCACACTTACCAAGCCTATAAATAGTAGTAGGAGCTAGTATACATAGATGAATAAGAAATTAATCTTTCTTTCTCTGAGCTCACAATCTTAGGAGATGGGTAGAAACATACATGCAGTACAATTAGGAATTCCTAGAGTGGCGTGATCCTAAATTTTAAAAAAGAGGGCAAGCACAGTGACTAACACGTATAATCCCAGCACTTTGGGAGGCTAAGACGGGAGGATTGCTCGAGCCCAGGAGTTGGAGGTTACAGTGAGCTATGATGTCACCATTGCACTCTAGCCAGGCGGGGAGGGGTGCGGGAAACGAGTTCTTACATAAACATAATCGTCTATATTTTGCTAATGTTGGGACATCATTAACCTCTACACCCCCACCCCGAAAGTATATTAAAGTGAATCCCAGGCCTCACATCATAGCTTCCATAAATCCTAATTTAGGATTTTAAAAGATGGTCTCAGTTCCGTCCCACTATTCTAATAAGTCATGAAAGTCTAGAAGATACCAGTATTTTGACATCAAACCACATCTTCCACATTACCTATTTATTTCTAGAAAGGGCACAAAAATTATTAAGGTCAGGCCCTAAGTTTTGGATCGGAAAAATATAGCCACTGTCCTTAAGAACGGAATGTGCTTCTGGTGTAGTCTGGTAGGCTTTTTGTTGCTGTTAGCTGTGTCACAGAATACTTTTGTGTGTCTTTCCTGTCAGAGACAAGAACAGGCTACAGAAGAGAATGCCGGTGTACCTGTCGGCCCACACCTCTCACTTGCCTATGAAGACAAACAAATACTGGAAGATGCTGCTGCTCTGATTATCCACCATGTGAAAAGGCAGACAGGCATTCAGAAGGAGGACAAATACAAAATCAAGCAAATCATGCATCATTTCATTCCAGATCTGCTCTTTGCTCAGAGAGGTGATCTCTCAGATGTGGAAGAAGAGGAAGAAGAAGAGATGGATGTAGATGAAGCCACAGGAGCGGCTAAGAAGCACAATGGTGTTGGGGGCAGTCCCCCTAAGTCCAAGCTGATGTTTAGTAACACCGCAGCTCAGAAATTAAGAGGGATGGATGAAGTGTACAACCTCTTCTATGTCAATAACAACTGGTATATCTTTATGCGACTGCACCAGATTCTGTGCTTAAGGCTGCTGCGGATTTGTTCCCAAGCTGAACGGCAAATTGAAGAAGAAAACCGAGAAAGAGAGTGGGAACGGGAAGTGCTAGGCATAAAACGAGACAAGAGTGACAGCCCTGCCATCCAGCTACGTCTCAAGGAACCTAGTGAGTGCTTAGATTGTTGGTTTACAGGGATGTGTGGAGTTGAGGACCTCAGAGCCTCGTTAGACTCAAGACTGCTTTCTTTTAAAAACAAAGCACAGGCCCCAGAACTGTAGTTGGGTTCAAATGCTAGGTCTGCAATATACTGGTTGTGCAGCCTTACTTAAACTCTCTGGACCTGTTTACCTGTAAAGTGGAGGTACTACTTATTGCCTTCTGGGGTTGCTTTCTGCGAGGCACCCTGTGCAGTGCTTGGATCTTGGATACTCAGTCAGTGGTTAGTACTGTGGACACACCGGGGTAGGGGGTGGGTATCGTTTGCCATTAGTTTCCCAAATGGCAGATCTTTGGGTTACTGCAGAGTCAAAGGACGGACGGGAACTCAGATGTCACGGTCCGTTCCACTCCATGACAGAACATAAATTCCTACTTATCCATGACTAAGCCAGATGGGAATTTTTTCAGATATGTTTGGGTAGGACTTCCGTTTAACCAGTAAGGTTCATGGCTCATTCCTAATAAGTAGAAACAGTTATGAAAAGGAGATTGGAACTCAAAAGAGATGATGTGAGACACAGTAGAATAGGCAGGACAGGGACGAAGATGGAGAACTCGGGAAAAGGAAAGTAAGTAAGGGTTAAGGAAGCCGTCGTGTGCTTTAAGTAATTCTGTCCTGCCTGCTTCCAGATAACAGTTCAGCTCATAAATTAGGTACTTGAGCTGTGGACCAAAAGCTTTTTCATGAAACCTTTCTGGGCTCTTGAGGAAATAGCCAATCTGAGGAGCGCATCTTTTTTTTTTTAATTTTGCTGATATAGGAAGCTCATGTGTGGCCCTAGCCTTCTGTCTCTTGAAGAGCTTGTGACACTGGAAATTAATTCTAAAAGCCCTTGTCTGGGTTAGTCCTAGCTTGAAAGAGACAGATTTTGTACCTCTTTGTGATGATTCCATCTGCTTGGGTAGAAAGTAGAGATAAAACGGCCTAATCCTGGCTTGACCGCTGACTTAACCTGCTTTAAGGCTTACATAGTTTGGTCTCGAGTGATAAAGCCAGCCCTCACCCTGACATAGCTCGCGTGAAAAAGTCTGCGATTTGGACTCGAAGCTTTATTCTGGAATAAGACATTTTTCACAGAGCATATTTCAGAGGCTCATACCTGTTTTGTGGGTCTGAATAAGGTGATATTTTGTGATGAAACTCAAGCCTGTTGCTTATTTTAAACAGTAATTGTCCTGTCGTCCCTGTCTTTAATGATCCTATCACACCTCAGATAAATGGAGATAGACTCAGTTTTCCTCTTAGCCTTTTTTCCCCCAGTACAAACAGGTAACCAGTTAGTTGATGATGAGTTTTTTGTAATTTTTTTTTCATTTTAGCCAATTTTTATTGAAGTGCAACGTATATAAAGTGTACAAATCAGAACTGTACAGCTCAGTGAATTTTTACAGCATGAACACACCTATGTTCAAAACACAGATCAAGAAACCCAGATAAGCTGGTATAGTAGTATGTGCCTGTGCTCCCAGCTGTCACCGTTTGGGGAGGTGAAGCAGGAAGATTGCTTAAGGCTAACCTAGGCGACATACTAAGACCCTGTTTCTTAAAAGGGCTGGGTGCGGTGGCTCACACCTATAATCCTAGCACTTTGGGAGGCCAAGGGGGGATTGCTTGAGACCAGGAGTTCAAGACCAGCCTGGGCAACATAGCCAGACCCCATCTCTACAAAAAATTTAAAAACATTAGCTGGTCATGGTGTCCTGCCTGTAGTACTGGCTATTCGGGAGGCTGAGGCAGAAGGATTGCTTGAGCCCAGGAGTTCAAGGCTGCGTCGAGCTATGATTGTGCCACTGCACTCCAGCCCGGACAACAAAGAGAGACCCTGTCTCTTAAAAAACAAAAACATAAACAAAACCTGACAAAACATAGCCAGTACCCCAATAGCCTCCTTTTGCCACTATCTTGATTTCTAACGCTAGAGATTAGATGTGCCTGTTTTCAGACTTTATATAAATGGATCCTACTTTATGTAAGCCAAAGGCAGGACTGTTCACCATTCCTTGTGCCCTCTGCTGGTTGCCAGTTGTCTCTTTAACAACTAATAAGATTTATTCTAGCTAGTGGTTGAAATGAATCATGTACAGCAAGTACAGATCATGTAATGCAATTTGTGAAGTACAATATTGTAAATCCATTTTTAAACAAAAGGACTTTGACAAATGCAGATTACTTCATTATTCATAGAGGATTTAATTTGCGCTCCTATTTTTCTCTTCCCGAGAGGTTTCCCAGTGCTGGGGTATGGCTGTGTCTGCCTTTTCTCATCTGCACTTTATGCTTCATTGAAATAGCTTTAGGAGCAAGTGACGCACGTAAAGAATGCTCTTGTGTAGGCTGGAAGAGCAGGTTCCTCTCTCAGCAGAGGAGCCAACAACTTTTTGTAGGACTGGCTTCCCTGGGATATTTTCCTCTCCTGTCATGCAGAGCCAGCAGTACTGTAAAGAAGTGTCTTTCTATAAAGAAGCGTCGTTCTAGCATGGTCAGTCAGAACGTTAGGAGTCACTGTTAAAGTTGCAAAGTCACTTTCCTCTGTTAGGCAGTGCTAGTGATCATAGTCAGCTGTCAGCTTTCATCTCTGTCTATAGCGGATTGAGTGGGTATGTTTTGAATACCTACTGTTTGTTCCTTCCAGTGTCATTTAGGCCAGCTACAGGATTTGCTCTGCACTCTATCCTCAGCCTTGTCTTAGCAGGGTAAGGCCTCATCTATCCCATCTCTCCCACAGTGGATGTTGATGTAGAAGATTATTACCCAGCATTCCTGGACATGGTGCGGAGCCTGCTGGATGGCAACATAGACTCATCACAGTATGAAGATTCGCTGAGAGAGATGTTCACCATTCATGCCTACATTGCCTTTACCATGGACAAACTGATCCAGAGCATTGTCAGACAGGTGAGGGCATGGTGGAGGCCAGAGTGGGTGAGGGGAGAAGTCTTTACCTGAAGATGGGTCAGGCAAAGAAAAGGCAAGATTTCTATTGCAAAAGGAAAGGCAGCTTTCTCCTATAACAAGGTTAATGAACATACGGCTCTAAAGAGGGGAAGAGGACGTTAATGTGATGTTGTATTTCGTATGTTAACGAAGTGGGAGTGTTTCAGGCCACATAATTGGCCCCTTTACTTTTCTCCTTGGCCTTCAGTAGGAGCCTGCCCTCTGCTTTCTTGCTGTCCACGTGTAAAGAGTACAATGGTCCTGACCCCAGCTCCCTGCCCTACTGACCCCATATATTACCTGGTCTGACAAGATGAGCACACAGTGTTTAACGTTGCGTCTTCCATGGGTGTTGGTAATTCTATGCACTTGCTTCGTTTAATATTTGAAATTCTTTTTACAAGAAAGGTTTTATATAACATCTTTTTTTTTTTCAAGACAGAGTCTTGCTTTGTTGCCTGGGCTAGTGTGAGTGCCGTGGCATCAACCTAGCTCACAGCAACCTCAAACTCCTGGGCTCAAGCGATCCTCCTGCCTCAGACTCCCAAGTAGCTGGAAGTACAGGCGCGAGCCACCACGCCAGGCTAATTTTTTGTTTCTATTTTTAGTTGACTGGCTAATTTTTTTTTGTTGTTTCTATTTTTAGTAGAGATAGGGTCTTGCTCTTGCTCAGGCTGGTCTCGAGCTCCTGAGCTCAAGGAGTCCTCCTGCCTCGTCCTCCCAGAGTGCTAGGATTACAGGCGTGAGCCACCAAGCCCGGCCTATCTAACATCTTTTACAATACTCTGTCTACCTCACTCATCTGAGGTTTGTTCTCAGTTACGTTTGTAGTTGGTTTTGTGTTTTCTTCCTGCTGCATCACGGGAGTTTCTAAATATGTTGTTCTTTATAACAGATAGATTTCTGTTATAAAGAAACTCCTCATACTTGAGTTCTGAACTTCCAAAGAGATCAGAATCTTTTATTGGTGTGCTTTTTTTTTTTTTTTTTAATTTTTGTTTTGGTTTTGAGACCCAGCTTTACCTCTGTTTTATTACAAGTCCCCAGTAGGGCTTTATTTTTTCTTTTCAACATCCCGTTGTGCAAGTTCCTTGGCTCTTTTTGCCCATATGCCGGGCCATGTGAAGACTGGCATATGCCTTGAAGTTCTTTTCTTCTGCAGTGCAGGCTTTGGCTTTCTCCCTGTAGACATTCTGTATGGGCAGTACTGACCCTGTCAGCTGGGTGGCCAGTTTGAGTTCTTCAGCAGAACTCTCCTCTTGGGGGCTGAGGACTTCTGGGGCAGAGGATGAGCATGGAGTGGTGCTCCCTCAGCTGCTCAGCGTTGGCCTGCAGGGACTCAGTGGACTTGATCTTGGATCCACAGAAATACCAGTGGTCCAGCCACCCTTAACTCTTCTAAGCTGAAGCCCCTGCTAGCTTGTACTTTGGTGTGACACCTCCCCGTGGGTTACCTTGCTATGGGCTAGATGGGTCCAGACACAAGGATGGGGCAGTGTGGCATGCTTTTGCAGGCCTTGCATCCACCAGGTGGCTGGTTGAACCATATGGCCATGTAATGATGCCAGTCCTTGTAGAAGTGGGGCTTCAGGATGATGCCATTCCAGCTGGGTGCCATGGCTGCCTATAGCCCTTCTCCGTAGAACAGCCAATGGGAAAGGTGGCGTGTACTCCTTTTAAAAGTGAAAACCTGTAAAAAGCAAATTCTAATTCTATAGCCCACACTGCCACTATGGAAGGAAAAACTTGTTGGTTAGTGTTCTCTTGGGCTATATGTTGAATCCTTTGGAAAGTACCCATGCTTTTTTTCTTGGTTTTGGCAGGTTGCATGCCTCTGTACACGTCTCACAGTATCTTGTCAGGATTGAGGAGGAGCACTTCACATCAATGATCTTGGCTTCTTGGGGAAAGTTGTCAGACAGACAGTTTTTCCCTAAAAGTTGAACAAGTTTTTAGGCCTTCTCATAAGGGGTCTAGATGGTGACTGACAGAAATCATTACATGGATATAGTCAGCTGTGGGCATAATTTTTCAGAGACTAGTCCCTGTTAACTTCCCCTAAGTTTATATAAAATATAGACTCCGATTATCTTGTGCTTGTGTTTCTGCTGATGAGTTTGCTGCTGCTACAGCTAGGAACAAAGTCTTTCATGCCACCAGTACAACAACTTTAAAAGAAGTCCAATAAAACTTACTTTTCATAAGCCGGAGGTTGGTTTTTTAAATAATAGGTATAATTAGTTCATTTACTAGAAGCATCTGGTTATGATTTTGAGTCAGTAATATGTACCATCTCAACCCTTTTTTTATGGAAACGGAAGTTGCATCCAGAATCACTGACTTTAAAACATGTTGAAGCTTCCCATCTTAACCCCTTCAGTTGGAAGCCTCTCTGCCCTCATTCTCCTCATCTCATTCGGTATTCCCCACAGACTTCATTGCTGGTGGTGGGTAGAACATACATTTCCAAGTCAGCCGATACGTTTATCTTACCTTTTTCAGGCTGATTTAAGAGGGATTCATTTTGAGAATAGAATAGGCAGAATACAATAGGCAGTCTCACAGACATCTAAATACAGAACTCAAAATATGGCCACACGATGTAAAGACTGCGCTGTGAATTTTTATTTTCTGTTTTTCCTGCCTGCATTCTCATGCTTCTCTCCTCATGTGGACATTTGGCACATATTCTAGGCTTCTCCAGCCCTCTAAGGCTTTGGCTTGCCATGATGGTGCCTCTGGCCCAGCATTACCTGACCTTTCCATACAGATGCTCCTCTGTAGGAAGTCTACCGGATACTCTCTGTGTGTCTTTTCAAATTAGCAGGAGAGAGAATCTGACCAGCTTAGCATGGAGGTGGGATTTCCCTAGTTGTCCCAGACTTACAGTCTTTCCAAAGACTCAGGGAGGAGCCAGATATCCAAAAAGAGCACATGGGTGAGGAGTCAGTGACAGTCTACTTTGACAAAATATAAAGCAGGAGAATTATCTGCATGGTAGAGATCATGTTTGGGTATACTTTTTCACCATGCTGTTTTTCTCTTGAACACTGTATCTTAAGCTTTTGCCTATGTTATCAAGTCATCAAAAGCACTATTTTAATGGTTAGATCAGAATCCATTTGATTATAATGTATTTAACTATCTGCAGTTGCTGTAAATAGTGCCCTTGCTACCACCCACAGATCACTCACCTTTCTGACCTTGCCCTGTGTCCAGTTATCTACTAATACACATACTTGTCATTTAGGACTTTATTTAATGTTAAAAATAAGTAGTTGTCATAGTTACACTTCAAAAAGAATGTACCTTCTTAAAAATAGGATGGCTTGGTGGTTATGAAAATGTTAAAGTAGATAAATTGGTATTGAAATTAATGTTTTGCTTTCTTCTTGTATCTGTTTTTTACATTTCCAACATTTTGATGGGTGAAGTTCCATATGGGGGAATTTTTATTTCAAATAGAAATAATGTATGACCAATGAGAATGGGAATTCATTCTGTATGAGCTGAAAGGTTCAACTCTCTAGTCAATTAGGTAGTTAAATAAGATTGTCACAAAAGTCATCAATAGTGAACCAGGATTGCATGGCTGGCCTGTATTGAAAGTGCATTAATTAACATTATGTTACGTACACCTTAAATTCTACACTTTGTCTCAGATATAGAAAAATAGGTGGTGGGTTTGGAAAGAGTATTCGCCTATTAGTCCCCACTCTCTGCTCCTTCAGCTGAGCCTCCCTGGACAATTAATTCAGCAGCCATTTCTTAAACACCTAATGAGTTCCAGGCTTTGTACTTGGGCTGGTAATACAAACATGGATCTTGCTTTTGTGGTTCTCCAAGGCTCCTCTTCACCCCAGCTTACACAGTGAGTTTTCCCATTTGATGTGTGAATTTGTCTCATAACAGCACACACCCCTCCCTCTTCAGCCTGCTTCTCAGGGTGGTTGTGAGGATCAAATGAGCCATGGAAATTTATATACAAATCCTTAGAATTTTAAATAAGTCGCATATTAACCTGAGCGACCTGGTTTTGCTTTTAAATAGGTTGAGTTGAAAGTTTTACTCATGGACCACTGATACGGTTGAAGATCTTGGCTGGGTTATTCTCCAAGAAAATGATACAGTGGTTTGTGTAATTGATTTTTCTAAAATTACCAACCAAAAAAAAAACCCCTTTTTTGAGTTGAATGACGGGATCAAAGGAAGGTTGACGTGTTAACAGGGAGGAATGGTTTCTTGGTTCACTAACAACTTGCCTTGGCTTGATTCTAGCTGCAGCACATTGTGAGTGACGAGATCTGTGTGCAGGTGACTGATCTTTACCTGGCAGAAAACAATAATGGGGCCACTGGAGGCCAGCTGAACACACAGACTTCAAGGAGCCTCCTGGAATCAACATACCAGCGGAAAGCCGAGCAGCTTATGTCAGATGAGAATTGCTTTAAGGTGAGAGTTGCTCATGCAGCCAAAAACTTTGCTGGTGACA
>NW_012139969.1:438292-479771 GCF_000956105.1 Propithecus coquereli
AGCTGGGACTACAGGCATGAGCCACCATGCCCGGCTAATTTTTTCTATATATTTTTAGTTGTCCGATTAATTTCTTTCTATTTTTGGTAGAGACAGGGTCTCCCTCTTGCTCAGGCTGGTTTCGAACTCCTGAGCTCAAACAATCCTCCCGCCTTGGCCTCCCAGAGTGCTAGGATTATAGGCGTGAGCCACCGGGCCCGGCCTGACACTGATTATTGTTTTAGCTAATTGAAGACATTTGAAACATGAAATGGTACTTTTTGTTCTAACATATTTCATTGGTAGCAAGATTGGACTTCTGCCTTTTTTTTTTTTTAATCTCTGACTTCCCAGGCTTTTGAATATCTTTCTCATCTCTTCAATCAAAGTGAAGTTTTATAACTTTATTGCCCCTCTACCCCACCCCCTTGAAAAGATAGGTTATAGCTTTGGAGATGGCCTATTGTTTACACTCAGTTTCTTATTTGCAGCTTATGTTCGTTCAGAGCCAAGGCCAGGTTCAGTTGACCATTGAGCTTCTGGACACAGAAGAGGAGAACTCTGATGACCCTGTGGAAGCAGAGGTATGGGCAAGTATACACAAGGCTCTTATGTTGGGCAGAGCTGGCGTGTCCCCAGAGTTTGCCCTGTCACCTTATCTGCTCGAAGCCCAAGCTGCCTTAGGCTTGTTTAAGGATAGGACCTGGATGCTTCAAGCATGTAGGTCATTGCGACCATGTCTTCCACTGAGTAGCAGGGCTGCCTGGTGATAGATGGCACCTCATCCTTCACTCAGTGGAGAGAGCTCCTCTTAGGAAGTCTCATGGTTGGCAGCTTTCCTATTTTTTCCTGAAGTACAAGAAACAACAAATGAGGTGCCATCTTCTCAGTGTCATCTTGACCCTTTGTGTCATGTTTACTTTTTACTGGGCAGATGAAGCCAGGAGTTCCCAACCCACAGAGTAGATAGAGAAATGTGATTATCATAGTTGACTCTGGCAGGTAATGCAAATAGGAGACATAGGCCATATGTAAGATGTTGGAGGGATATGTGGGGAGACTTGTTTTATGGGAATATTGGCTTGTGGCTGCCAGATCTTTCAATTTTTTTCCCCAAGAGATGCCAGAAGTCCATATTTTAATGTGAAGAATACTGATTTTCACACATTTGCCACTATACATTCTATTCTTTAACAAAGCTTTCTGTGGGGAAGTAAAACTTATGAGCCAGCTTCTAACCATTTATGACTTCTGATAGCTGTAATACATCAGAGAAACTTGTGGCATTGCTAACAGAATTTTTAATCTGTGTTCCAATACCAAGTAAAAAGCATGTCATTATAGAAAGGGACTTTATTGATCTTGAAATTTATCAGTTTCAGGCATTTTTGTCATGGGGTTTACTGTACTACCTGATGAGGATGAAGCTCAGTTTTTGTGATTTCCCTCCACCTCTGTTTTGTGTTTACCATCCTAGCGCTGGTCAGACTATGTGGAGCGATACATGAATTCCGATACTACCTCTCCTGAGCTTCGCGAACATCTGGCACAGAAACCAGTGTTTCTCCCACGGTAAGTGAGCCAAGTCACCTGTCAGCATTATATATTTGTGCGTGGTTGAGGAATGGAGAGTTAAATTACCTTCCGATTCTTGGTTTTCACATATTCTCTTCATTTTTTCTATGTGCTGAGGATGCTGTTTCAAGGTTTGTATGGCTGTTACAAACATGGGCTTACCTAGAGCACATGTCAAAGCATCAGGGAGGTGAGAGTTTTAAAGAATCAGCAATTACTTCCCTCCATTTGATGTGAATGCATGTTGGAGTCTCTAAGGTTTGATGGAGGAGGAGTCACAGGACTCAGCATGTAGTCATACTTGTGACTATGATTTATTACAGCAAACAGATACAAAGCAAAATTAGCAAAGGGAAAAGGTGCCTGTGGCAAAGTTGAGGAAGCCAGGCTCAAGCTTTCAAGAGTCCCCTCCCAATGGAGTCACACAGGACGCTCTTAATTCCTCCAACAAGTTGTGACAACACACATAAAATCCTGTCTACCAGGGAGGCTCATTAGAGACTCTATGCCAGGGTTTTTATTGAGTTCGAGTCATACAGGCACCCTGTGCCTAGCATATACCAAAATTCCAAACTCTCAGAAGGAACGCAGATTTTCAACATAAGCCAGATAGTATGTACAAAAACAGTTTAGGTACAGTGAGCCACTAACATGATTTAGGGAATGGTGGAAAGTTCCCCAAAATCCAAGATCCCAGACCCCAGCCAAGGGCCAGTCTTATAAGCAGACCTTTCAAAGGATAGCAGTCTTAGTCCTGCTATGTTAACTTCCCCTTTTTTTGAGATGGGGTCTTGAGTGTAGTGGCATCGTCATAGCTCACTGCAACCTCAAACTTCTGGGCTCAAGCCATCCTCCCACCTCAGCTTTCTGAATAGCTGAGACTACAGTTGCACACCATACTTGGCTCATTTTTCTATTTTTTGTTGAGATAGGGGCTTGCTGTATTGCTCAGGGTGATCTCAAACTCCTGGCCTTCCAAAGTGTTAGAATTATAGGCAATGAGCCTCCACACCCGGCCTTTTAACTTTTTTCTGCACAGAATTTTAAAGATTGTCCCCTGTATATAGGCAATTTGTACTGCTGATCCTTTCAGTATGAAAACGAATTTCAGAAGTAGAAAATAGGTAGAGTGGCTTTCTTCCTTCTAAACTTTTAAGTTTAGAATTGAAATGTCATGTCTTATGTTTCCAAAATGTTATCATCCCAGCATTACTAGATTTTGTCTCCTAATGAGAACATGGAAAAAGGGTACCAGCAAAGAGAGCCCTGCCAGGCTCTCCATTCATTGATTCTTCTAACAGATTTTGAGTAGTTGCTCTGTGCCAAGTCCTCCTCGCAACAAAACAGACATAGTCTGCATGCTTACGACATGTTACAGTAAACATACATATCATTATGTATCTCTTACCAGATTGGCAGAGGTTTTAAAAGATTTATAATCTATATTGCAGAGGTGTGCAGAGGGAGGCACTCTAATATATTGCAAGAAAAAATAGAAATTGATGGAATCATTCAGAGGGCAGGGCAGTTAATATGTAGAACCTTTACCCTACAACTTCAGTTTCTAATGATTTTCCTCTCTTACAGTTAAAATTCTCAGTCTTTTTGGCCTTGCGACCCCTTACACTCTTAGAGCTTGAGCACTCCAAAAAATTTTTATTTATGTGGATTATACTAGTAGTATTTATCAAGTTAAAAATTAAAACTGAAACTGATAACTGTGGATATTCTTCTTTGATATGACAACAAAAGTCTACTAGTGGTAGTTTCTTTTTTTTTTTCCAGCATATTATAGGGGTACAGATGTTTAGGTTACATATGTTGCCCTTGCTCCCCCCTCCCCCCCCAAGTCCGAGCTTCAAGCGTGGCCATCCCCCAATGGTGCGCATCACACTCTTTGTGTATGCAAATACCCGTCCCCTTCTCCCCCCTCCCCCCCGCCCAACACCCAATAAATCTTATTCATAATTATATGTGCACTTATGTGTTGATCAGTTAATACCAATTTGATGGTGAGTACATGTGGTGCTTGTTTTTCCATTCTTGGGATACTTAATAGAATGTTTTCCAGCTCTATCCAGGAGTATACAAGAGGTGCTATATCACCATTGTTTCTTAAAGCTGAATAGTACTCCATGGTGTACATATACCACATTTTATTAATCCACTCATGTATTGATGGACACTTGGGTTGTTGCCACATCTTTGCAATTGTGAATTGTGCTGATATAAACATTCGAGTGCAGGTGTCTTTTTTATAGAATGTCTTTTGTTCTTTTGGGTAGATGCCCAGTAATGGGATTGCTTGATCAAATGGTAATTCTACTTGTATCTCTTTAAGGTATCTCCATATCGCTTTCCACAGAGGTTGCACTAGTTTGCGGTCCCACCAGCAGTGTAGGAGTGTTCTATCTCTCCGCATCCACGCCAACATTTATTGTTTTGGGACTTTACCAGTGGTAGTTTCTTCAAGACTACTTGCAATATGAATTGAAATATTAATGAGCTTTTCATATAGTTGTCAAAATCCATTGGCTTATCTTGTACTTTGAGTGAATCTTTTTTCATCCATGATTTTGTAACTTCATGCGATTGGTGATTTGGAAACTACTAGCTCACTAAGTTATGCAGACCTACTAAATGTTGACACATTTTACAATGCCTTCCCCCAAAAATCACATTGATTAATATCACCGTTGATCTTATCAAACATTTTCAAGTATTGGGAAGCTGTCAAGCTCAGGGTGGCTGATACCAGTTTTACCAAAATTCCTGGTTTTGCTTGAAAATTCAAATCTTATCATTGGCAACATTGTTTTCTTTGGAGTGATAGGTCCTTATTCGTTTTTGAGAAAATATCTGCCATTCTTGGCCAAAGCTAAGTTTAGTAATTTCTTTCAAGTAAAAATGGTGATCTTTTTACAACTCAGCGCAATTGCTTAAGTGCTTTTCTTCAAGAATACCATTGTACTCTATTACACAAAGGTACTTTATGTGTAGTTGCATTTTATCATACAGCATGTTAAAAAGATGTGAACTGGCCGGGCGCAGTGGCTCACGCCTGTAATCCTAGCACTCTGGGAGGCCGAGGCGGACGGATCGTTTGAGCTCAGGAGTTCGAAACCAACCTGAGCAAGAGCGAGACCCCGTCTCTACTAAAAATAGAAAGAAATTAATTGGACAACTAAAAATATATAGAAAAAATTAGCCGGGCATGGTGGCGCATGCCTGTAGTCCCAGCTACTCGGGAGGCTAAGGCAGGAGGATCACTTGAGCCCAGGAGTTTGAGGTTGCTGTGAGCTAGGATGATGCCATGGCACTCACTCTAGCCTGGGCAAAAGAGTGAGACTCTGTCTCAAAAAAAAAAAAAAAAAAGATGTAAACTAAGGAGCTGGGATTTAATAAAAAGTGTTACTGCTTCATCAGCGATGTTCTTAAGTGAAACTGGCTTTTCACTTAATGCCAGTGGGTAGTCACATTCTCGTACAAAGACTTCAAAGTACAGTTTGGTGCCACCACAGCTCTTCTATTCAGCATGACTCTTACCCCGCCAGTGCAAGTGTAAACACAGTGGAAAAGGCAAAGAATGTTTTAGTATTATTATGAAATAGTTTTATCTCACAGATCTCCTGAAAGGGTCTTGGGGATGCCCAAGGGTCCTTGGACCAAAGACTCGCTGTCCTATAAAAATACATGTAGACAAAGATACTCAATGAAGCAATGTTTTTAATAGCAAAGTATGGGAAACAATAGCCGTCTAGCTGGTAGCCCTGCTCCACGGGGTATGGAAGGGATTCGGTACCTGCCCCTAGGGCATCCAGTGATTGTGGGTTATCTTTTTTCCTTTGTGTGTAGAATGGCCCTAGTTTATACCATCTTTGGGGGAATTTTTAAAAATAGGCATTCAAATAATTTTATGTGTTTCAGATGAGGCCCTCAGTTGAGAGAGGCTGTTAAGGAATGATTTAATTGGCGTACATTCCTCTGCAGAAGTTAGAATGAGACAGATTTATGTAGTGAAATTTAAAAAGTCTTCATGACATTAAATGAAAAGTTGAGTATAAAATACATAGTATGGGCATCCTGGGTCGGCGTAGCTATGGCGGCTGTGTCCTTTCCTCCTGTGTCCGCTGTCTGCCCGCAGCCTTCACACTGCCCCAGGTCCCCACGCTAGCCACCACCTGGCAACTCAGCACCACTCTGTGCCCCGCGTGGACCCAGACAAGGCCCGGGGCTTCACAGCCGGCCTCGGTGCTTGCACAAGTTCCAAGTCAAGTTACACATTTGTGCCGCCAGTATAGGGACGCTCCCCCTTTGACATTGGAGGGAATCAAGGACCGTGTTCTTTGTGTCTTGAAACTCTATGACAAGATTGACCCAGAGAAGCTCTCAGTAAATTCTCATTTTATGAAAGACCTGGGCTTAGACAGTTTGGACCAAGTGGAGATTATCATGGCCATGGAAGATGAATTTGGGTTTGAAATTCCCAATATAGATGCAGAAAAGTTAATGTATCCACAAGAAATTGTAGATTACATTGCAGATAAGAAGGATATATATGAATAAAATATCAGACCCTCTTGCTTCACTGAGAGAAGATTCAGATGATGCTGGCGAGTGTCTGGACGTGAGAACGCATTTTGGCATTATTGCTGACGTTAATAGAGTAATTCTGTTGGACTTGTATTTAAATTGTGTTAAGTATTTTACTCTTTGAAAATAAATCTATAAAACAAAAAAAAAATACATAGTATGAACCTCTTTTGTCTTAAAAACAAATCCCAAAGCAGAATGATAGTGGGTAATTACATATGTAAATTCACAGACAGAGGCCTAGAAGTTTTGTATTAAAACTGCTAACAAGTGGCTACCTTTGCCAAGGCAAGTAGGATTTGGAGAAGTGGGAGTAGGGGATTTGTTGACGATTTCTGCTTTTCTATGTATCTTTGTGGTTGAAATTTTTTTACAATGAAACCCTTAAACATTTTTATATGTATATAACTAAATAATAAGGAAAACTCATTTGCGGGGGAGTCACGGCAATCTGTCTGGTCAAGCTCTCATCCTGTAGGGCTCTTCTGCTCTGTAGGAATCTTCGGCGGATCCGGAAGTGTCAGCGAGGTCGAGAGCAGCAGGAAAAGGAAGGGAAGGAAGGAAACAGCAAGAAGACCATGGAGAATGTGGATAGCCTGGATAAGCTGGAATGTAGATTCAAGCTGAATTCCTACAAGATGGTGTATGTGATCAAGTCAGAGGACTACATGTACCGGAGGACTGCCTTGCTCCGAGCTCATCAGGTGAGAACCAGCAACTGGAATTTCTCTACACATCTCTCTCCCCAGCTAGCACCAGGGAGACCCACAGTCTTCTGATTGTTTCTCATTCTTTATGAAAACCTGTTTTTGGAGCTGAGAATTACTGAGAAAGCCCATTAGTTTGCTAAGGATGCCATAACAAAGTACCACAGACTGGCTTAAACAACAGGTATTTGTTGTCTCATATTTTAGGAGGCCAGAAGTCCAAGATTAGGGTGTTAGCAGTGTCGATTACTTCTGAGGGCTGTGTGGGAGAATGTGTTCAGGTCTGTCATAGCTTCTTATGCGTTGTTGGGCATCTTTGGCATTCCTGGGCTCGTAGATCCCTGCCTTTATCTTCTTATGGTGCCTGTGTGCATGTCTGCGTCCAAATAAGCTCACATTCTGAGTATTGTGAACTAGGACTTCAACATACAAATTTAGAGGAGGATGGGGGACACAATTCAACCCCTAAGAGCAGGTAAATACCTGGTAATACCTTTTGGTGAAGCTACTCTCGGCATTTACAATTCAGGCAGTATCTGATCTTTGGCATGTATGAATCCTATTTTCATATTATATCTCAGTTTTGAAATCTTCTTGGTACAGTTATGTACCACATGTTGTGCCAGGCCCTGGGGACTACCACCACGAAGTAGAACAAATAAGGTAATGTAGTGCGCACTACCAAAGAAACAAATCAGATGAAGTGATCAAGGGTAACTGGCATGTAGGCCTTGAGCTCATTGGAGAAGGCTTCTCTAAGGAGGTGATGCCTGAGGCCTGAATAATAACAAGGAGCTATCCTGGTGAAAAGTTGAGGGCAAAGAAAACAGCAAGTGCAAGACTGGGAAAGAGGAAAGGATTTGGCATGTTCGAGAAGCTAAAATCACTATTCTGGCTCAAGGTTGCCTTCATACCTTCTATGAAGTTAGAAGGATAGACAGGCCACATTACTTTGTCTTGCAGGCCATGGTTTGGGTTTTGTCAGAGGTACTTTGAGACATCATTGACAAAGATAGCTTGGACTTAGGACTGCTGTGAGTTGAATGGGGGTGGGTATGGGTACAGAGTTGAAAAGCACTCAGAAGGCTGCCCTTGTCCAAATGAGATGTGATGGCCATCATACCACTAGGATGACAGTAGAATTGTAGGAATTAGATTGTAGATATGATTTAGAGATCTATGGCTGGGCATGGTGGCTCATGCCTATGAGAGGCCAAGGCAGGAGGATCGCTTGAGCTCAGGAGTTCGAGACCCACCTGAGCCAAAGTGAGACCCTGTCTCTATTAAAAAGAGAAAAATTAGCCGGGTGTGGTGGCATGCACCTGTAGTCCCAGGTACTTGGGAGGCTGAGGCAGGAGGATCGCTTGAGCCCAGGAGTGTGAGGTTGCAGTGAGCTACAATGACGCCACTGCATTCTACCCAGGGTGACAGAGTGAGACTCTGTCTCAAAAAAACAAAAAATTAGAGTTGTAATTGACAGGATGTGATGCTGGATCAATGGGGGGGGGAGGTAAGCAAAAGGAGGACATCAAGGATGATACCTGACTGATTTTTGGGTTAGTGAGTTTTTTGTTTCTGCGTAAATGGAAAGTTTAGGGGGTTCATCTGATAATAGGAAAGGGTTACCAGGTTTGGGGGCAGCTGAAACACTCTATTTTGAACTCGTTAAGTTTGAAAGAACTAGGAAACATTCAAGGGGGAGATGTTGGGCGAGCAGTTTAATGTACAGTTGACCCTTGAACAACGCAGGGCTTGGGGTGCTGACCCCACACAGTCAAATCCATGTATAACTTTTGACACCCCGAAAACTTAACTAATAGCTTACTCTTGACCAGAAGCCTTACCAATAGTATAAACAGTTTAAACATATTTTGTATATGTATTATATACTATATTCTTATAGTAAGGTTAGGTAGAGAAAAGAAAATGTTAAGAAAATCATAAGTAAGAGAAAATATATTTACTATTCATTAAGTGAATGGGGATCATTAGGAAGGTCTTCATTTTCATCATGTTCACATTGAGTAGAACAAGGAAGAGGAGGAATGGGGAGGAGGCTGGCCTTGCTGTCTCAGGTGGCAGGGTTGGAAGAAAGTTTCTATATACATGGCTCCATATAGTTCAAACCCATGTTGTTTAAGTGTCAACTGTACTTCTCTGATGGCACTGAGTGTAACTGCTGTGTGCTGTATGTCTGTCTGCATATCTCTGATTCAAATTCTTTGGGGAGCTGGGCAACACCAATTTTATCTTTGTATCCCCTACTGTACCTTGCACGTGAGCTCCAGTAAATACTTGCTGAGTGCATAGGTGGGAACATAATGCTCCACTGAAGATCTGCTGTGCCTGGCCTCTGCTGGCTAGGGTGGGGTAATACAGTGAAGGAGAGTGGGTTTTAAGCCCTTTGCTTCACGCTGTCTTTAGAAGTGACTTGTACCATGCTAACAGAAGTGACCAATGGCTGTGGCTTATTGTGTCTCACCCAGCATACATGAGAATCAGCCGGGTTACTGGTTTAAAATGCAGATTGGTAGAACCAGGGAAACCTGTATTTTTAACATGTTCCCCAAGTTATACCAATGTATGCTAAAACTGAACAGTGAGCTTATTCTCAGAGCATATGTTGGCATTTCTTGGGGGCTTTATGGGTTTTAATTTCCTGTTGAACATAGAGCATTCAAAGATGCTCTGTGTTCTTACCTCTTTCGTTCTCCTCTTTAAACAATCCTTTTTCCCCCTTTTTGTTTTTTTAAAACTAACCAGTAGTATCTAAGACTTGAGTCCACATCTTTGCTACTTTAGGAGAAAATTGAGCTTTGTATTTGAAGGGCTTTTTTTGGTCCTACTTCTTTTTTTTTTTTTGTCTTCTTTTCCTGTTTTGCAGTCCCATGAACGTGTAAGCAAGCGTCTGCATCAGAGGTTCCAAGCCTGGGTAGATAAATGGACCAAGGAGCATGTGCCCCGTGAAATGGCAGCAGAGACCAGCAAGTGGCTCATGGGTGAGGGGCTGGAGGGCCTGGTGCCCTGTACCACCACCTGTGATACAGAGACCCTGCATTTTGTGAGCATTAACAAGTATCGTGTCAAATATGGCACAGTATTCAAAGCCCCTTAACTGCAAAGCCAGAGCAGACAACTCGAGGGTGTGTGTGGGTGTGTGTGTGTGAGCATGTGCACTCACACACGTTGAAGAAACAAGGAAGATGCCTTTCAAGCCTCACTGGGCCTCTCTGGGACATGGCCACCTGATCTGTGTGTGGCTGGTGCAAATTGGCACCAAGTGGGCTACTTTTAAGAAACGTGAATACTTTATAAAGGTGGAGCTGGAACTTTTCCCAAGGGGGTTTAGGTATTAGCCTGCCCTGGAGGGGAAAGAAATCCATGCAAGCACAGAGACAAGCAGCTTGCTTGCACACACCAGCAGAGCTAAGACTGGAGTCTCCTGTGGCCTGACCTTCAATGAGGGAACTGGATGCTGTTCATATTTGGCTGGATGGAGGTGCTGGGGAAGGACTTAATGCTCAGATGGATTGTAACTGTGATGGTCACTGCTCCTCTCCTCTACCCCAAAAGGAAAAAAAAAACTGGATTCGATTTTTTTTTTTTTTCCTGGTCACCTGAGCACATTTAAGATCACCCATTAGGTTTTACCTGGGATCTGCAGTTTGGCTTTGGAATTGATCATCTTGTGGATTTGATTCCTGATGAATCCTTGCTGCCCACCCTTTCTCTCACCTTTGGTTCTCAACCTCAAGTTCAAATCAGCCATCCTTTTTAGCTCCCGTGGAACTGTTTTGTACCTGCTTCTTTACTAGTCTACCCTAGTGCCATCCACCAGCTTTACTCTCAGACACACACACACACACACACACACTTTTAACTTTTTCTTTTTTTG
Organism: Propithecus coquereli; assembly: GCF_000956105.1. NCBI lineage: Eukaryota > Metazoa > Chordata > Mammalia > Primates > Indriidae > Propithecus > Propithecus coquereli. The sequence goes on from NW_012139969.1 coordinate 449,042, forward strand.
TAAATAATGTACATACTGTCAATTTTTTATTAAAAGAAATATGCTTTGATGTGCTAGCATAACTGCTCTAGCTTCTTGTGTACCATAGTACTATGTGGCTTCAGATTTAGTACCTATGAACAGATGTACAAGACATTTATTACACTTTTTACCAAAGGGAGTTACCATTGTAGTACTTTTGTGTAAAACTTGTCTTCCCCCCTTACCCTCAACTTTTTTTCTTTCTTTCGTTTTTTTTTTGTAAATAAATAAAGCTTGGTTCTTACTTAAGGAATAAACTCTCAACCCAAGTCCCTTGTCCTCACCAGAGAACTATTGTAAAGCAGGGTATTTGGCTTCAGTTCCTTATCCAGGGTACGAACAGGATTTTACTTTAAATAATTAAGTCACTTTCACTTGTCCCAAATCAAAATATTCCAAAATTTTAATATAGAATACTTCCTTTTTTTTAGTACGTTTTTTTCCCTTGTTCAGCTATTTGAAAATATTTTATATTTGGGTAAATTGTCAAGGTATGTAGTTTGTATTTCAATATATTTTTTCTTATCCTTATTGGGGATGGGGGTGAACAACTTAAATACCAAGCCAGTATTTGAAAGAAATGTGTATAAGGTGTGTGGTATAAATGGGGTAGGGAGGGAGAGGATTTGATACATTTCCTTAGTAATTGCACATGGGATATATATTTTTTTAATTACATAAATTTAAACTGGCAGGCATTTAAACGTGAATGATTAGGATTTTTATATGTGGTTAGCCTGGAGTTTCTAAACAAAGACCAATGGAGTCCTTCCCAGTACTCTGGTAGATTTTTCTCCAGCAACTATTACCCTAGTCTTATTTGTAACCAACAGTGTTTTATGTGGGTTTTGTTTTTTGTTTTTTTTTTCTTTTTTAATTAAAACAAATTTTTTGGCTCCTGGACCTTGAAAACACATGGCAGACTGCTCTGATTTTAAGCATTTTTGTTGTAGGCAGACCGAAGACTGTGGGCCACAGTATAGTATGGCAAAGTCTTGTGGGGAAGGGAGATTCTAGGGCAAAGCTGGGACAGTGCCTGACTTGGAGGTAGAGTGATAATGTGCTCAGTGAGGGAAGAGATCTTGAGGTGTTCTAAGCAACAATTCCCCTATTCCCTGGTGCTCCCTCAAGAAAGATGTTGACCTGACTACAGGAGAAATTGATGGGGTGTGACCAGGGGCAGCCCTAGCTCTTGCCCCCCCCCACACACACACACGTGTTAGCTCCAGAGCACCTGCCTGCAGCTCAGGATGATAGGGTTTCATGGCCGGTTCAGGAGAAAACCCCAGCCCACCAATGCAACCAATAGAAGAGGGAGCTTTACCTGCAGCCAGGGTTTTCACAAACAGCATTTTTATTTTTCTGCTGTCTGACATGTAAGCTCCAAGCTCTAAACCCAACCTGCATTATATACAGCAGAAAGTTATCTTTATTTTAAATCACATTTGGTATTCTGTACTTAGTCACTTTTCCATGTGATTGGCATTTGAAATGTTGTAAACTTGGTCAGTATTTCCATTAAAATATCAGGGCTAATGTTGTGTATATATTTTTTTCTTCCTAATGATTTTATAGACAAGGACTCTGGCAACCCCAGGAGAAAAAAAGTAAAGCTGCCAGTGGAGTACTAGGGATGAGAATGAAATTGGAGGTCTGTTTCTGGCATTAGGGCTTCCCTGGACTCTACAGACCTGTACGGTGAAATTACAGGGAAGATTCTATGGGAATCTTCAATGCTGTGACCATGATCTGCTATCTCAAAATCTTTGCAGAGTTTCTGGTGATGGGCAAGAATTGGCAACATACACATAAATTAAAACGTGTAACAGAGGAAGCTAGGGTCACTGGAGCCCATCCTCTCTGCTCTTTAACCCCATATTCTCCAATCAGTATGACAACACGCATCCGGGGCAGCCTGGCTCTTTCCGCGTTAAGCAGACACCAGTTTTCGTGTTCACGGATGTAGCCAGGGCCAGTGAGTGGTCTGTGATTGCTGCTTCAGAGGCTGGGTCTGCAGCAGCCAAGGTTCCTGCCCGTTCTACGGAATGGTCGGTCCTATGTCTCTGTCCCAGGACCTTCGGCGGCTTTAATCGTCAAATTTCCCATTTTATTTAGGGATTTATCCTATATCCAACTAGCTTGGACGAGACAGGAGAGCCTCCAAAGCGCAGCTTCTAGGTTTCAAATCCTGGCTCAAAGTTCAGACAGCAGCTGGGCTTCCAAGAGCCGCCGGTGTTGCAAGAAAAGCTGCCCGGGGCTGGAAGGCGCCCTTCAGATGCCGGAACCTTTGGTCTCGGTCGGTGGACCGCGCCGGCAATGCCAGGGCCTTCCGGGGAGAGGAGCTGGGGCGCGGTGATGGCGGGGGCGCCTCCTCTGAAGCACTGGCGCACCACGCTGGAGCGAGTGGAGAAGTTCGTGTCGCCGCTCTATTTTACCGATTGTAACCTCCGCGGCAGGTGTGGCCCCTCGTGTGGGGAGCCGTCCGGCCGCATCCGTGCGCCTCGGCCTTCCGGGGGGAAACCTAAGCTGCCGCGACCTGGGCCGCGGGGCAAAGTGCCCGCCGCGGACAGGGCGGGGGCCCGGGAGGAAGGGGTAGGGGGCGGGATGGGCTGTGGAGCTGCCCGGCAGCCCTCTCGGCGGCCGATCGAGGGAAAGCGCGTCCCCACCGGCCGGCTGGCCCAGGAAAAGGGGAGGCTCGAGCGCGCGCCCACCGGCTCCTCCCGCCCAGGCTCTTCGGAGAAAACTGCCCTGTGGCCGCGCTCTCCAGCTTCCTGACGCCCGAGAGGCTTCCCTACCAAGAGGCAGTCAGGCAGGACTTCAGCCCCGCGCAGGTCGGCTGCAGCTTCGGACCGACGTGGGTAACACCGAGCGGGAGGGAGGGGCTAGCGGGCCTAAGGGAAGGCCACACCCCACTGCCGGCACCCTACCCAGCCCCGGCCACGCCTTTTTTGTTGGCCACCTGCCCTAGACAGCTACAAGGGGTGGAGCAGCACCTTCTGCTGGGAACAGCACCCTGGTCCCTCAGAGTCTTGAGGGGAGAGTTTCCATCTTCCCATCCCCGCCGTCTGCACACCCTTTAGGAAGGGCACCCGATGTCGGATCATGGACCCCTGACTTCTCTGCCTCTTTCCCTCACCTTGCTGCCCAGCCCTTGTTCTATCTTGTGGCTCAAAGCTGAGACCTTTTTGATGCTACAGATTCTTGGAGAAAGCCTCAAGCTCTTGCTGACCTTTTAACCCAAGGAAGTATTTCAGGACAGGGTTTCCACCTCTCGGTCATCACAAGGGCTCTCTTGCAGATGGTGGACCTGCTGGTTCCGGGTGGAGTTGACCATCCCAGAGGCGTGGGTGGGCCAGGAAGTTCACCTTTGCTGGGAAAGTGATGGAGAAGGTCTGGTGTGGCGCGATGGGGAGCCTGTCCAGGTGAGGATCCCTACCCTAAGGTCAGGTGTCACCACTGTTCAGCCCTCGTCTCTGGTGAACCACAGCTGAGTGGCTCTGTCTGCAGAGTGATATCAGGATTTCAGTACTGGGGAAGTTGCCACTTGGGCTTCTGTGTAATGGGTCCCTAGTTTTCAATAAACCAATTTTTGTTGTATGTAATTCATGCTTATGGGGAAAATTGTTTCAAACAGTTCTAGATAGTAGGAAGTAAAAACTTTAAGTCTTCCCCTGAAGTAATGAATCTCTCCCTACCACCCTATCCCATTCCCCAGATATAACCACTGTTAAGTGTCTTGTTCATGCATTCAACCATATCAGGTTTAATCCTTATAATCCTTTGTGGTAGGTCTTTATGCCCACTTACAGATTAAGAAACTGAGATATATCAAGGTTAGTTAGTTTACTTGCTCAGGTTTACACAGCTTCCATTTCAAATCAGACTGACTCTCAATCTGGGGTTAGGACTGTTCTTCCTGTGCTAAAAGAAGGCAGAGCCATTCTCTCCCTCTGTTCTCTGGCTCAGCACATGTCACATGGTGTTTATTCTGAGCTAGACCCTGTACTAAGCACTGGGGATGTAGTGGGGAATGAGGCAAACCTATCCCTGACTTTACAGAGTTTCCCTTCAGATACTTATTCAGGAGTGCAGAGGCCACCAGAAGCCACACCCGGGCCTCCTAACTCCTGTCCATGGCCCTTAAAGACCATGGGCTTTTCCACTGGTAAACAGGTATTATTTGGTGGTCATGGTGCTAGCTGCTCTGGGAGGTGGGGCACCTGCTATCAGGGGTCTCTGATTTGTTGAGCTTGGCCCCGCTTGGGAGAGAGGACCCAGAGCTGGGGACCAGGTGGAGAGGTCTGACTTTTCTTGGTTTACACTTCACCCAAACTGTTCAAAGGCCTCAGGCCCCATCTTTCACTCCACTCCCTGCCAGGGTTTGACCAAAGAGGGTGAGAAGACCAGCTATATCCTGACAGACAGGCTGGAGGAAGGAGACCCCCGAAGGTGGGTGAGTCCCTGTGCGCTGGTCTACCAATACTGTGGGGAAGGGGTGCCAGCAGGCAAGGAGCTGAGACCTAGAGTGATCTCAGAAGTACCCCACCTCTAGCACAACCATCCTCAGATCTCACAGTTTGTTTTTAGAAAGCGTGATTTTTTCCTAACTATAAAAATAATGTTTGCTTTATTGTGGTAAATACAGAAAACTCAAAGAAGTAAGTAACTGCTATTATCCCACCACCTAGAGTAGAGATGACCATTATTAACATCTCAGCATTCATGTTCTTAGTATTTCTTTCAGGCATAGTTTTTACTAGTTGAGATCGTATTTCTTTGATATTTCGCATCCTGACTTTCCACATTCCATGTTATACCATGGGCATTTTATGACACCATTAAAAACATTTCTTAGACATTAGTGTATTTTATATTTTATTGAACACTGTGTTTGCGATGTCTCCAGACACTGGGAATATCGTGTTGAATGATGTAGTTCTTGACAGCAAAGGGAGACAAATCTGCTCATATAATTACAAAACTGATGAGGGCCCTGAAAGAAAATTCTGGGAGCTAGATAGGAGGAATCTGTTCTAGACTTAGCGGAGGGGTAGGAGGAGGGTCGGGAAGGCTTCCCTGAGGAAGTCTGAGTAGAGCGGCACCACAGCCTCCCAGGCTTCTCCAGTGAAAGGCCCACCCATGTTGACTGATGGATCTAGGGGTCTAGAAGGTCCAGCCTGGGAGATCCAAAGGTGCTTTTAATATGCAAAGAGGGTTTCCAGACCAAGGCAGTGCTCTGCAGAGACAGCTTGGAAAATAGAAGGCTAAACAGCAGTGTAATTCACACAGTTCCACACTTAGTTACTTATTTTCCGTGACTGAGGCAGACCACTCATCAGCAGGATTCAGTCTGGTGTTTCTACCTCCCGGCCTGTGTGCACAGCTGACACTGTGGGGTCCTCTGGGGGGTGGATCCTGGAGGCGAATGGGGAGGGGTCCGATGGATGCCTCCTGGATGCTCCCTCCCCAGGTCCCCAGAGTCCTCTGCCAGTTCCTTGACCTGAGGCTGCCTCCTCGTGTTTGTAGCCTGACCCTGTACGTGGAAGTGGCCTGCAGTGGGCTCCTGGGGGCTGGGAAGGGAAGCATGATTGCAGCCCCTGATCCCGAGAAGACGTTCCAGCTGACCCGGGCCGAGCTGGCCGTGTTCCACCGGGATGTCCATAAGCTCCTGGTGGACCTTGAGCTGCTGCTGGGCATAGCCAAGGTACTCGACACCCCCGCTCTCCCCATCACCCCCTAGATCCCTGCTCTAGGCTGGTTGTTTCTTGGGTCAGATAAGTGGGACTCAGAATCCATAGCAGGAAGAGGGTTCCTGCCTGAGGGTTGAGAGGATTTTCCTGTGTAAAGGGGAAGTGGAGCCGGTGCTGAGCAGGGGCCAGCAGGAGCAAAGGGGTAGAGATGGGGGCATTCTGCTGAACACACTTGGGAGACCCCCCAGACCCTAGCTCTGGAGGCCGTGCTTGAGAAGGGGCTTAAGGGGCAGAACCTTGTTGCAGGGTCTCGGGGAGGACAACCAGCGCAGCTTCCAGGCCCTGTACACAGCTAACCAGATGGTGAATGTGTGTGACCCTGCCCGGCCTGAGACCTTCCCCATGGCCCAGGCCCTGGCATCCAGGTTCTTTGGCCAACATGGTGGTGAAAGCCAACACACCATCCATGCCACAGGGCACTGCCACATTGATACAGGTAGGCCGACAGGTGGTTGGGTTGGCTGGAGAGGCAGGAATGCCCTTGAATCCCTGCTTGTGCCTTAGAAGCACTGCATGATCCTCAGCAAGTTCTTGCTCCTCTTGGGCCTCAGTTTTTCCCATCTGTATGGAGCTGGGGGACTGGACTGTGGGCTTTGTTAGCTATGGCTTCATTTGTTCTTTTGACAAAATCTGATGCCTCATGAGGCTCCATGCTTTTAATAGATACTGGGGGGTAGGATTCCAGAGATTGGTGATCGTAGAATTGGCAGGCACGGTTGGTACCACGGTGAGGATAAGTGCGGGGGGCTAGAGAGCCCAGAAGAGTCACCAGCTGGATTAGGGGGATTCCAGAGAGGCTTCCTGGACAAGGTGACCTTGAACTGAGCAAGAATGGGCAGGAGTTTGACAAGGGTACCCAGGTCCTCAGAGAGGAGTGATGTGGAATTATTGAGATGGGGCCTCAAACGCAGGGGGTGGGTTTCCTGGGGAGCATCAGGAGTTCGATTTTGAACCTGAAGAATCTGCAGTGTCTGTGAGGCTTATGAGAGCGCCACGTGTTTAGCAAGCTCCCCAAGGTATTGAGCGTGATGCAAGTAAAGTTTCCGAATCACAGAACAAGGGCTTCCTCCTGTGCTGTGCCAAGAGGTGGGGTAAGGTGTGGGGGTTCTGGGCTGGTAAGGAAGGAACTGGTAGGCCAGACAGGTCCATCCGGGGAGCTGTGCCCCGTTCCAGGGTATCCTCAGCACGTGCAAGGGCAGAGTAATCCCTGCTGCCTCCGATGGGATGCTCTGGAGGGCGTCCAGCCTCAGACTGAGGCTGTCCCACGGCCAGGGGCCTCCGTTTCCTGACCCGTGAAATTGACCCTGCCGGCCTCCTTTCTCCATTTCTTCCTCCTCTCCTGCAGGAGTGGTTCGAAGTGACGGCTTAGGAAGGATGCCACAGGGTTTTCCAGAGTGAAGGGGACGGGACGGGGAATAGGTGACCGACCCTAGGCCTGGTCAGGATTCCGGGGCAGGGCTGGGGCTAGAGACCTGTCAGGACCTTGCCTCTCCCTCCACCCCCCACCCCCCACCCCCATCTAGCCTGGCTCTGGCCCTTCAAAGAGACCATAAGGAAATGTGCGCGGAGCTGGGTGACAGCCGTGCAGCTCATGGAACAGAACCCTGAGTTCATCTTTGCCTGCTCCCAGGTCAGAGGGACAGCGGTGTGGGGGCAGGGGAGGCACCTAGCCCTTCCTGGGGCTCAGTAGGCTCTGAGGGCTTCTCAGGCCTGAGGGGCAGGTCTGTTCCCCACCCTCAGCCACTCACTGGGCCCCAGATGCTCGGCCCTGGGTGGGGTCCTTGTCACTCCTGGCTCAGGTCCCACCCCGTCTGCCCCCCAGGCACAGCAGCTCGAGTGGGTGAGGAACCACTACCCCGGTCTGCATGCCCGGCTCCAGGAGTTTGCCTGCCGCGGGCAGTTCGTGCCTGTGGGGGGCACCTGGGTGGAGATGGTAAGTGTATTGGCACCTCCTCAGCCTCGGTCCATACGGTCATGGCCTTCCCTCATGTGGCCCAGGCCCCTCCTCGGCCGCGTGGTGACCTTCTGCAGGCCATTCACACCCTGTCTCTGGCAGGGCTCGTTAGTCCCTGGAGCCCCAAGGCCTGAGAGTCCAAGGGCGGGGAGGGTCTCCAGCACCACAGCAGGCTGTCTGCGTGGCCGGTCCTGGGCACCTCGCTCAGGCAGATGGACAGTCAGGCCTGACTCGAGGAGAGGGACACTTCCTGGGACCCGGCTATAACTCCTTCTCCTGCGGGGAATGGGGCTGGCCTGAGCTCCTGCCTCCCTCTTCCCTCACTGCCAGGACGGGAACCTGCCCAGTGGAGAGGCTATGGTGAGGCAGTTCCTGCAGGGCCAGAACTTCTTTCTGCAGGAGTTTGGGAAGATGTGTTCTGAGGTAGGCTGGGAGCTGCTGCACCGGGCCGTGGGCAGGGAGCGCTGAGGGGCTGAGGCCGGGTGGCTCCGCCTGAGCTCTGCTTCCCAGCCGCCAAGGGCCCTCTTCCCTCCAGTTCTGGCTGCCAGACACGTTCGGCTACTCAGCACAACTCCCCCAGATCATGCGTGGCTGTGGCATCAGGCACTTTCTGACCCAGAAGTTGAGCTGGAACTTGGTGAACTCCTTCCCGGTGAGCAGAGCCAGCGGGGTCAGGGTAGAGTTGGCCTCGGCCCCACGTGGCCCATTCACCTCTCCCCAGGCTTATTTGAGGAGTCCCGGACAGACCACCAAACCCCCACGCAGAGAGGATGGGCCTCCAGCAAGGTCGCACGGCAGGCAGGGGCAGGACCGAGTTTGCCTCAGCCCTGACTCTGGCCGTTCTCCCTGCCTCTGTTTCCCTACCGGTAGCACCATACCTTTTTCTGGGAGGGGCTGGATGGATCCCATGTACTGGTGCACTTTCCACCTGGCGACTCCTATGGGATGCAGGGCAGCGTGGACGAGGTGAGCGGATACTTAATGGCGGGGGTGGGGGCAGGCTGGAGAGGGCTGGCCTGTCCTAGGCTGACCCTCACTGACCTGCCCCTACCTGTCCAGGTGCTGAAGACTGTGGCCAACAACCGGGACAAGGGGAGGACTAACCATAGTGCCTTCCTCTTCGGCTTCGGGGATGGGGGCGGTGGCCCCACCCAGACCATGCTGGACCGCTTGACGCGGCTGGGCAATACCGATGGGCTGCCCAGGTCAGGCCGGGCCTCCAGTAGCCCTCAGCCCTCCTTTACCCCAGCCTCGGCCTTGCTGTGAGCCCTGCCTTCCACTCAGACAGTGGCCCAAGCCCGCCCCTGGGCCTTGTCCTGTTCTAGTCCTGGACCATTGGCTCCTGCAAACTCTCACCCTGGGGGTGGGCTGGGGGAAAAGCCGAGGGTGGCAAGAGGAAGAAGGTTGAATCCACTGGAGAGAGCAGCTCTCCTGGGTTGTCTAGGGCTGGCATTGTGTAGATGGGGAGCTTTCTGGAGTAACTCTTCTCTGTTGGGACTGATCTGTTGTCTGCTCTGGCGTAGAAGAAGGGTAAGCCAGGTCGCCCCCATGGCTGGGAGGCCCAGGCTTGTGGTTTCCCTCAGGGTGCAGCTGTCTTCTCCGAAGCAACTCTTCTCAGCGCTGGAGAGTGACTCGGGGCAGCTGTGCACGTGGGTCGGGGAGCTCTTCCTGGAGCTGCACAATGGCACCTACACCACCCATGCCCAGGTCAGGGGCGGGTTGCAGAGTCGAGCAGGGAGCGTGTGCCCTTGATCTGCAGAGGGTCAGAGAAGGAAGCAGGGGAGAAAGTCCAGCCCCGATCTGGGGGAAGAGGCTCGTGTTCCAAGGAGAAGCTTGTAGGAGAGAAATGCAAACTGGGTTGGTCAGGAGAGCTTGGAGGCAGGACTGAGCACCCCTAAAGAAAGAGGAGTTTGGGCTGAGGGGAGAGAGGGACGTCATTAGAGTCAGGTCACCTGCAAAAGGCCTTATCCAGGAGGCCCTGGGGAGCCATCGGAGGTCTGAGCAAGGGAGGGCTTTGGAAGGCATCTGGCGCATTTAAGCAGACTCCAGACTGATCTTCCCACCTGGGCTCAGATCAAGAAGGGGAACCGGGAGTGTGAGCGGGTCCTGCATGACGTGGAGCTGCTCAGTAGCCTGGCCCTGGCCCGCAGCGCCCAGTTCCTGTACCCAGCAGCCCAGCTGCAGCACCTCTGGAGGTCAGCCTGGCTTCTGCCTGCTACCACCCACCTGAGCTCTCACCCCAGATGCTTCTGTGGCTGTCCTTCCTGGCCTTTTCCATCCCTGCCCTTGGCCCCTGCAGGCTCCTGCTTCTGAACCAGTTCCATGATGTGGTGACTGGAAGCTGCATCCAGCTGGTGGCAGCGGATGCCATGTGCCACTATGCAGGTGAGGCTGGCAGCAGTCCTGCCACTCTCTCCAACCCCAGGACTGAGCCCAGAGTATCCCCTGTGGGACACTCAGGGCTCATCCCCGACCCATCGCCCACCCATGACCGGCTAATCTCTCCTCAGACATTCGTTCCCATGGCAATGCACTGCTCAGCACTGCAGCCGCGGCCCTGTGTGCTGGGGAACCAGGTCCCGAGGGCCTCCTCATCGTCAACACGCTGCCCTGGAAGCGCACTGAAGTGTTGGCCCTGCCCAAGCCCGGCGGGGCCCACAGCCTAGGTATGAGCTGAGGGAAGGGTCGCTATTACCTCAGGAGGGATTGAGACCAGATAGACGAGGTCAGGAACACCCCTGGGGATCTCTGCCTTGGGGTGCCCTAGGCTGGAGTATAGTAGCCACATCCTCCATCACCCTCACCCCTACCTGAGCGAGGTTCCAGAAAGGTCAGGAGACTGCACTGATGCCTAGACCTCACCCCCAGCCCTGGTGACAGTGCCCAGCATGGGCTATGCTCCTGTTCCTGCCCCCGCCTCACTGCAGCCCCTGCCGCCCCAGCAGCCTGTGTTCGTAGCGCAAGAGGTGAGTCCCAGCAGGTCCTGCGGGGCAGGAACTGTCCTGGGGTGCTCCTAACAACCTGGGGGTCCTGAGCTCCAACCTGGAGCAAGTGGCAAGGTGGGGGTGGGGTGGGGATGGGGGTGAGTTGGCTGTGGGAAGCTCCTACAGACTCAGCCTCACGGCCCCCTTTCACCGAGACTGACGGTTCCGTGACTCTGGACAATGGCATCATCCGAGTGAGGCTGGACCCGACTGGCCGCCTGACGTCCTTGGTCCTGGTGGCCTCTGGCAGGTGCCAACTCCTCACTGTCCTTTCCCAGTGCCTCACGAGTGGGTCCCAGATCCCGTTTCCTCTGTCTCATGGCCACAACACTGCCCACGGCAGCCCACAGTGGCTCTGGGCTGGGACCCACACATAGAACAAGGCAGGGTGGGCTAGGGGTCCTTGTCCCCTGGGGCCTGTTTACTCTGTCCCACCCCACTAAGCGTGGCTGGAGAGAGCAAGCTGTACGGTTGCAAAGCACCAATCCTTACGTCTTTCCAGGGAGGCTGTTGCAGAGGGTGCTGTGGGGAACCAGTTTGTGCTGTTTGATGATGTCCCCTTGTACTGGGATGCCTGGGACGTCATGGACTACCACCTAGAGACACGGTATGGGTGGGGCAGGACTTGGGGGTGGTGGGGCAGTGGGAACACAAGCCCCCTGGCTTAGTGCCTCCCACCCCCACCCCATCCACAGGAAGCCGGTGCTGGGCCAGGCAGGGACCCTGGCAGTGGGCACTGAGGGTGGCCTGCGGGGCAGCGCCTGGTTCTTGCTGCAGATCACCCCCAGCAGTCGGCTCAGCCAGGAGGTGGTGCTGGATGCTGGCTGCCCCTACGTCCGCTTCCACACTGAGGTAGCAGGGCCAGGGTGGTGGTGGTGATCTTCCCCAGAGGCACCTCGTGAGAAGGAGCCAGCCCCAGGCCTGTGTGTGTCTCTCCCTTCCCTCACCCCCACCTTCCATCCCACCCCCAGGTGCACTGGCACGAGGCCCACAAGTTCCTGAAGGTGGAGTTCCCTGCCCGTGTGCGTTGTTCCCAGGCCACCTATGAGATCCAGTTTGGGCACCTGCAGCGGCCCACCCACTACAACACCTCTTGGGACTGGGCTCGATTTGAGGTCTGACATTGCAGGGGATGGGGGTGGGCTTGGACTCCTCCCTGGCTGGAGAGAGACTAGTTGTGTGGTGTGGGGTGGGGAGGAGGAGGAGGATCAACATTGCTGCTTCCTAACGTGTGCCAGGCGTTGTGCTAAATGCTTTCCACTTAGTTTGATACTTGCGACCATTCAGTGGGTAAGTACTATTATTTATCCCCATTTCACAGATGAGGAAACTGAGGCTTAGGCAGGTTGGGTGGCATGCCCAGGGCCTCCTAGAGTGGGAGCTGGAATTCAATCTTGTGGTTCCAGAGCTTGTTCTCACCCTAGTGACAGGAGCTGTGGAATTTGGGAGCACAAGGAGGGGCATGGGGCCACCAAGTGGGTCTCGGATCTGCCCTCCAGGTATGGGCCCACCGCTGGATGGATCTGTCAGAGCACGGCTTCGGGCTGGCCCTGCTCAACGACTGCAAGTATGGAGCGTCAGTGCGAGGCAGCGTCCTCAGCCTCTCGCTGTGAGTGGGTACCGAGCAGGCCCGGGAGCTGGCGTGGCGATGTGGGTCTTCCTGGGGTGGAACTGCAGCAGCTTCAGCCCAGGCCATACCCACCCTCCTCACCTCAGCTTGCGGGCGCCTAAGGCCCCCGACGCCACTGCTGACATGGGACGCCATGAGTTCACCTATGCACTGATGCCACACAAGGGTGAGTGAGTGCTGGAGATGGCGGGGCCCTCTTGCAGCCCTAGACACCTCTGCCCTTCTCTGAGCACAAACCCCAGCAGCCTGGCCCACCCTCTGCCCCCTGTAGGGGTTTTTGGGGGTAGCTCCCATTCTCCATCAGCATCACTTTCCGGTTGTACCCCAGGCTCCTTTCAGGATGCTGGAGTTATCCGTGCTGCCTACAGCCTCAACTTCCCCCTGTTGGCGCTACCAGTCCCGGGCCCAGCGCCCGCCACCTCCTGGAGTGCCTTTTCCCTGTCCTCTCCTGCCGTGGTGTTGGAGACTGTCAAGCAGGCAAGGGGCGGGGCGAGCCGGGGGAGGGGCGGGGTTCCGTGCTGAGCCCGCCCCAGCCCCGCCCACCGCCCGCCTCCCTCCGCAGGCGGAGACCAGCCCCGAGAGCCAGACCCGCGCGCTGGTGCTGCGGCTGTATGAGGCCCACGGCAGCCACGTGGACTGCTGGCTGCACACCTCGCTGCCCATTCAGGAGGCCATCCTGTGAGTCGCGGCGCGGGCTCGGGGCGGGCGTAGGAGTCCCACCCTCACAGAGCCCTCACGGCCCCTCCTGTTCTCCAGCTGTGACCTCCTGGAGCAGCGAGATCCTGCTGGCCACCTGCCCCTTCAGGACAACCGCCTGAAGCTCACCTTTTCTCCCTTCCAAGTGCAGTCCCTGTTGCTCGTACTTCAGCCTCCACCAGACTGAGTCCCTAGCGGTGGGGTTTTGTTTGTGGAAGGGTGGGAGGCTTTGGGGACTCCTCATTGCTGCCTCCCCAGCCTGAAGCACGGAGCAGTCACCTCTTGTGTAATAAAGCCTCAGATCAGGAACCATGCTGGTAGCCCCTGCTAACTCCCCATAGGGTCCATCCTCAGGCTTGGGGGTGGGGGGAGATCTCTGTGTGTGCAAGGTCTGGGGTGCAGCTCCCATGAGAGATTGGGACCTCGGGTGACCAAAAGCTGGCTTGGAGACCATGAGATAATAAGTTCCTCCCCTGTGTGGGACTGGAGAGGAGGCTGGGAGGCTGGGTTCTGGCTGGATGGGGGAGCAGCCACAGGCCCTAAGAATCCTGGACTGGAGGAGCTTAGGATCCTGGGCTGCCTGGCCAGGGTCTCCGTACCACCTCTAAGGGGCTGTCCCTGCAGAGGCGGACTGTCCTCTGATAGCCAGAGCCTTGAGGTCTGGGATGGGGGTTCAGCTTGCCTTGCTGAGGAAGTAGGCCTCCTGTTCCCAGAGCCAGGCAAGCAGGCCCTTCCAACCTGGCCACCTCAGACTTTGTGCAGCCAACCCAAGAAGTGCCAATAAGTTCACATTTATTGGTTTATAAAAAATACAGCATTTTTCACATGGGCTTTAAAAATATGGAAGGTTGGGTACAATTAAAAACATCCCAGTTGTGCAGGGAACAGCCACTGGGCCTGAAGCATACGGCCCCCTTGAGATGCCGCCTGCTTCTAGGAATTCAGACAGGCCCCCAGGTTCGGGGCAAGACGGCAGGTAAGCAAGGAGACCCTCCTGCTAAGAGGCTGAGGTCCCCTCCGGTTCCAAGGGTGGAGCATCAGCCTTAATCTTCCGAGATCTGCGGTGGCCTGGGCGGAAGCAGAAAGCAGGTGAGAGGATTAGCTCAGACTCCAGGCCGGAGCTGCCCCGACGGCCTCCCTCCCACCTTTGTCCATGGGGTCCCGCACCGCCATCCCTTCCTCTCCTGAAGAGCCAGTGTCTGTGGTGCCCCTTCCCTCCCCAGAGGCGGGTGCTGAGGAAAGCCCACCAGGGGTGGCCTGTCGCCCCTTCCTCCTCCCTTTCTCAGGGACTGTGGGAGCTTCTGAGTCCTGATGGAGGCTGGTCCCCTCAGGCTGCTGGGGTGCAGTCTTCTCAGGAAGGTCTCTCCAAGCCCTTCGTGTCCTGGAAGGGGCCTTGTTTGGAGGTGGAGGGTTCTGGGTAGAGGAGACACGGGTCTCTGAGGCGCTCAGAGAGCAGTTCAGAGATTGACTAGGGCCACCATGCCCCTGCCCCTTCCCAGGTGCAGCAGGGCAGGAGAGGGCTGCGCGGGAGCAGGCCATACCTTCGCTCTGTCCTCAGGACTCGGCCCTGTTGCCTTGGATTTCTTGTGGCGGGACTTGCGCCCTGCAGGACACTGGTGCTATGGTTGGAGGGTCCTATAGCCCCGACCCCTGTCTCCAGACTCCCACTCTGCCTGGGGGTACCCAGGGCTGGAGGGGTGGTGGAGGAGAAGGGTGCCGGAGCCCTGGCAGACAGGAAGTCCTTTCTGTTCTCTTAGCCTATTACATTAAGAGTAGCTTACCTTTGGGTGCCAGGGGTCCAGGATCCCCCTAAAATCGAATGAGGACAGTTCAAGAATCACCCTGGGTTGGGCAGGGGCAGTGTTCCTTGTAGAGGCAGGATTCAAACACACATCCTTCCAAATCAGTACAGCTCCACCTAGGAAGCCTGTCCGCTGGAGGGACGCAGCCTGGGTGCATGAGACCCATCCCCGCCCGCCATGGGATGGGGGAGAGGGACTGAGAGAAGCTGTGTCTAGGGTACAAGGGGAAGGAAGCTGGGACCTCCTCCAATGTCAAGAGTCAACAAAGCTGCCTGGCCCATGGGCTGCTCTACTGGCTCTATTGCCTTGCCCCTGGGATCCTGGGACTCAAAGGATCAGAGGGACACAGCATGGGGAGGACTTGGACCCTCAGGAGCATTGTGACCCTTGGAAGGCCTCCACAGGCCCTAGGCATCTCCACCTGGAGAAGACCCCAGCTCCTACCCTGCTGCAACCACAGGTCTCCACCCCACCAGTTTTCCTGGGGTCTCCATTTGCCTGTGTGAGCAGTGGGGCCCAAACCTGGAACCAGATGGTGCGGCCGTGCCGGTCCCGCAGGGAGCTCATGCCTGGCACGCCATAGCACCGCAGCCAGGCTCGAAAGGCAATGAAGTCCTCCTCCCCACTCTCCAGCCCGTAGCCTTTGCCCCCTGTGGGACAGAGGAACGGGTGCAGATCAGAGGGCAGACTCAGGGAGGAGTGGGGAGCCTGGTTAGAACTGGCTCAGGCCTCAGCCACATAAGCTGATGCACTGAGTCAGGGGCCATGCTCTCCCCCTCCAGCTGTGACTTCGGCTGGTGTCTTCCCCCTCTGGGCCACGACTTGCCCATCCTGGACTGGGTTTAAGAATCCTTCTGGCTGGGCGCGGTGGCTCACGCCTGTAATCCTAGCTCTCTGGGAGGCCGAGGCGGGCGGATCGTTTGAGCTCAGGAGTTCGAAACCAGCCTGAGCAAGAGCGAGACCCCATCTCTACTAAAAATAGAAAGAAATCAATTGGAGAACTAAAAATATATAGAAAAAATAGCTGGGCATGGTGGCACATGCCTGTAGTCCCAGCTACTCGGCAGGCTGAGGCAGGAGGATCGCCTGAGCCCAGGAGTTTGAGGTTGCTGTGAGCTAGGCTGATGCCACGGCACTCACTCTAGCCTGGGCAAAAGAACGAGACTCTGTCTCAAAAAAAAAAAAAAAATCCTTCTCCTGGCTGTCTCATGAGCAGCTTGGGGGAAACAGGCCTAGTCCATCCCCCAGTTGGGGAGTCAGGCCCAGAGAGGGACAACGACCGCCCTGGGGTTACACAATATACTGAAGCAGAGGCTGTTGCCATCTTTGCCTCCCCAGGCCTCACCCAGCTGGACCACTTCCTTGGGCACTGAGTGGCACAGCTCCAGCAGGTCCGGGTTCTGCAACTTGGCCCTGATCTTCTGGCTCAGGGTCAGCTCTGGGCTCTGAGGAAGGGCAAGGGCAGGACCTTGCTGTCAGCATAGAGCAGGGCCACGCAGAAGGCACATCTCCCCTCTGAGCTCGGTAGGGCCTTAGGCTGTCCATCCTCCCCGTCGCCTCCCGTTGTGGACCTAAGCTGGAGACATTTGGCTCAACCCATCCCCTCGCCAGCCCATGTGCACCATCCCTCTCTGTACCCTCACCGGCTTGCGCTGCTGCAGGGCCTCCAGAACCGTTCGGGCCTTCTCGAAGGGGGGGATCCTCAGCCTGGCATGGGGTGGGGACAGGGAGCCTTGCTAAGCAGTGGGGAAGGTGGGCACACCTGGCCCACCCCTGCCCTCGTGCCCACCGCCTGCCTGCTGACCGGAACAGGATCTCTGCTCGCAGATAGTTGCCAATACCATTGAAGAACCTCTGGTCCAGGAGGGCCTCGCAGATGGGCCGGTCAAAGGCTTTGTCCACTAGGTTTCGTAGCACGTTTTCCCTGGAGGGACACAGCCTGGGTGCATGAGACCCATCCCGACCCTCCATGGGATGGGGGAGAGGGGCTGAGAGAACTTGTTTCTGGGTGCAAGGGGAAGGAAACTGGGAGTCCCAGTTACCCCTCTGTTTGCCTCAGTTTTCCTATCAAGTGGGAGTAATATGGTATTTAAACTCACTGTGAAAGGTGAAAAATACTGATCAAAAGCAATGTGTTCAAGGGAACACACGAGTCTGTATGTGTGGTTGTGTGTTTATCACCAAAGTGCCTCAGACTCCTTAGGAAACTTGAGAACAAGGTGATCACAGGACACCAGACATGTCTGCAGTCTGGAACTCCCTGTCTAGGACTTGTGACTTGGTGACCACATGTGGATTTGTTTTTCTTTTTTGAGACAGAGTCTTGCTCTGTCGCCCGGGCTAGAGTACAGTGGCATCATCATAGTTCACAGCAACCTCAAACTTCCGGCCTCAAGCGATCCTCCTGCCTCAGCCTCCCAGAGTGCTAGGATTACAGTGTGAGCCACCACGTCTGACCCACATGTGGATTTGACATTGGTGGGTTCCACTCTCCTCAAGAGCCTGCAGACTGTCCGGCTCTGTGCAGCAGGTGTGTAGTGGCGAGTCCCGGCTAGCGAGTGCCCCAGCAGCCCCCACCCCACCGCCAAAGGTCATGGGTCTCAGCTCACCACCATGAAGAGGAAATGCATCTCGTTTCTTTGTGGAAAGGGTCATGGCAAGAGTGACTGAGTGCGGGGCGTGAGGAGAGTGTGAGGAGGGGGCCAGGAGTCAAGTTGTGGGGTACAGGTGTGAGTGGAAGGCTAGCCTGGGTGGTGCTCTGGTCCCTGAGGGGAACAGATCGCTACACGCCCCGGCTGCAGGAACAAGGAAACAGCCAAAGTGCTCGTTGTGAGAAAAGCTGCCAAGCCAGCTGGCAGGGTTAGCTCGTGGCCTGACTCCCTAGGAAGGATGAAGTGGGGGAATCCAAGACCGCGGACAGACGTCTCCTGGGGGAGGCACTCGGGGCTCAGGCCTGGGAAGGCCAGGAGCCAACTGGCTTCTGTGGCATCAGAGACGCCCCTGACCTACCCAACAGGCAACTAAGTCTCCAAAGGACCAACTGGAGGCGCAGTGACCCCCAGGAAGTGGGAACTGTCCAAGTCTACTCCAGGCCTTTGCATCCGTGATCTTGCCAGTTTCCGCCACAGCTCGCAGGGCTGGCTCCAACGGCACCTCCCCTGCGCCCCCTCCCCCACCCGGCCAAAAGTCATTCTCTGCTTCCTTGGCCTGTGGGATTTTTCCGCAGGCCGTGTCTATTTGGATTCCTCTCGTTTGTTTCTGTGCTTCCCTACCTTGTCTGAGCATTGGCTCTGCGGGAGCAGGGACCACGTTCGTCTGGTCACTGCTGTACCTGCAGCACCTAGAGCAAGGCCTGGCATGAGCTGAGACTCGTACACGGTTCCTCTTCAGAGGAAAGGAAGTGGCTAACACTGTGGTATCTTAGGTGACCTGCATCCCATCCCAGGTGGGGCTGTCATACCCTCCTGCAGGCAGGGAGCAGTCACAGATGAGACTACAGGACACAGACCAGTGGGCAGGCAGCACATGCGAGACCACGAAAAACCAGGTCATCAGGCAGTCCTCGCCCCACCCTCTTGAAACAATTCCTACTCACGCTTTTTTTTTTGGACGGTCTGGCTCTGTTGTCCGGGTTAGAGTGCAGTGTCGTCATCACAGCTCACTGTAGCCTAGAACTCCTGGGCTCAAGCAATCCTCCTGCCTCAGCCTCCTAGGTAGCTGGGACTACAGGTGCGTGCCACCATGCCCGGCTCATCTTTTTTTTATTATTATTTTAGGTAGAGACGGGGCTCCCACTCTTTGCTCAGGCTGGTATTGAACTTCTGACCTCAAGAAATCCTCCTGCCTCGGCCTCCCAAAGTGCTGGTGCACTGCACCAGGCCCCGCCTTACTCCTTAGTGTGTTAAAACCCCTCCACCTTTCTTAGCCTCCTGGGGGCTCCCAGAGGCCGCGTGGGATTCTGGGTCCTCAGGGCGGTGCAGAAGCCAGCCTCCTTTGGCTCCTCATCTCTCCTCCCACATCAGTTTTGAATTTCCACGTCTGTTGGCTCAGGGAGCTGACCCAGGGCAGGGACACTGTCTTGGTCTACAGATCAGGGGACTGAGGCCCTGAGGGGGCTGGGACTCACACCTCATTGGCCAACAAGGCACTAACAGAGCCAGGTCTGGAGCCCAAGGCTGTGTTTATCCCACCTGGTGCTGGCCCTACCTGAACTGCTCGTACTCCAGCAAGACACAGGGCCCTCGGCCCGGCTGCCACTTGCCCCCAAGATCCCAGCGGCCGAATCGGCGGATGTCCACAAAGCACAGGGCGAGCCGGGGGCCAGGTGGAGCTGTGTAAAAGCGAAGATGGGCATGGGGTGGCAGCTCATCTCTGGGCACCAACTGGAAGGAGCCGGACATGCCGAAGCGGAAGACGAGGGCCAGTGGCTCCTGTGGGGGCTGGGCCCCAGGCAGAGGGCTCAGCGTCAGGCGCAGCTCCTTGCCGCGGGCTGAGGCCGAGATGCAGTAGGCACTGCTCTCAAAGGGCACCTCGGGGTTGCGGCTGATGGAAGACTTCTCCACACCCCCGCCAAACACCAGGCCCCGGCATGCCTCATTCACAAAGTGGCTGGCCAGGTGCAGCTCGGGGCCCTCAGGCATTCTGCAGGAGGGGCGGGTGGCAGGGTCCTGTGGGGGCCAGAGGACAGCAGGTTGAGCCAGGTGTGCCCCTTGTGAGGTAGGAATTGTCACCCCCATTTTACAGAGGAGAACTCAGGATCAGAGGGGGATGTGGCCAGCTAGACTGGTAGGAAAGTGCTGGACTGGCCACAGTCCCTGTCTTGCACCTCTGCCCTCTTCCAAAAGTGCTGGGACAGCCCAGGGCACCAGGAGCACAGGCTGGGGAGGGAACAGGCCTCTGTCCTGCTCATTAATACCTTCCTTCCACCGGCTACCACTGGTGCTTTTAGAGTAAAGTCCAAACCCTTGCTGGGCCCAGGCTGCTGTCACTCACTTGCTCTTTCTGTCTTTGCTCCCCATTTCCCTATCTGGGGGAGCAGCCCCCCTCCCACACACGTCGTCTTGTCTTCTCTTCCCGGGACTCCCACAGTCTGAAAGGCTATTGCTGTCTGAGGGCTGCGCTCCTACCCAGGGTGAGCTCTGCTCGCTCATCCCCCACCGCTTAGACGCGCCTGCTCTGTACACGCACAGATCAAAGCGAGGAGCCCAGCTTGCAGCCAGCCACGAGCCTGCCACCCCGCGCCGGCCGCGATCGGGTCAGGGCAGGAGCCCGGACAAGGCGGAGGGAATGCCACACGTGCGCCAGCGCCGGGAGGAGGGCGGGGCGCCGGGAAGGGCTCCCCAGCTCCGAGCACTGGTCGCAGGGAATCGGAAAAGCGCACATGAGCCCCTGGTCCCCAAGGAGCCGTACTCACGTCCTCGCCTTCGCCCTACCCCCTTTGCCACTTTCCTCTGCCCCCGGACGTTTCGGGATCGAAGGCGAAGATGTGCGTCGGATAGAGGGGGGCATTTAGCTACGGCAGACTCCGTTACCTCGCCCTCCGCCCGCTCAGCGCCGCGCGGACCAGGGTCCCGAAATGGTTCGATTTGCAGGAAAAAGTGAACATCCAGGTTCCGAGTTTTGCGAGGGGCGGTGCTCTATGCCCGCCGTGTCCACAACTGAGACTCTTGGTTAACTCTGGGCCCCTTCCTCCCCAGGGCCCTCGGATCCCATCGTATTCAGCCCCGCTGCGCCCGCCCGCATCCCCTATTTCCACCCGGCCTTCCCACCTCGCCCCGCCGGGTGGTACCTGCGCGCAGCAGGCTCGCCGCCAGGCTGCAGACACTAAAGGGTTAATGCCGGGGGGGCGGGCCGCGCCTAAAAGCACGCTGGGAGCGTGGGCTCCGCTCCTGCGCCTGCTGGGAATTGCAGTTTTTCGGGGAGGCCGCAGAGGCTGTTGGAATGGAGAACCCGAGCTGGGAGGCTCCAGGGTGTGGGCAGGCTTTGGGGCAGTCACCTGGCTGAGAGTTGGCGGAGGAACCTGGCTTCCCACGGACCAGCGCCGGCGGAATCTGGGTCAGGTCTGAGGCCCCAGGCCGCAGCTGTCTCTGTGGTTGGGGGAAGTCAACTGCAGCAATGTCCCGTGTGCAGCTGTGCGCAGGGCTTGCACAGGTGTGCGATAAACACAGGCCCTGGGGACCCGGCGGTGACCGTAAGCATCAACGCACAGACATAGCACATAAACATAACTGCCTGCGAGTGGGAAGTGCAACCAAGCAACAAAAAACAGGAGCCGAGAAGTAGAACCCACTTCAGATAGTTTTGTGGGGGACGGCCTCTCTGCAGTGACCTTCAGGCTCAGAAGTCAGGAGCCAGCATGCAAAAGGCCAGGAGCAGACAATAAGCGGGCGGAAGTTACCGCCAGTGCAGAGGGCCCCAGGCGAGAAAGAGATTAGCCCATTGACAGAACTTGAAAAAGTCCCGCATAGCTGGAGGTAGTGTGAGGAGATGAGGACAGAGAGGCAAGCACCTCCGGGTCAGGTCAGGTGAGCCCCTGGAAACCTCTGTCGGGAGTTTGCATGTTATTCCAAGTGTACGCCTGAGCCATAGCCATGTTTTTCCCCTCCTTCATACTGCTTCTGCTCCTTCCATCATCTGTTCATTCATTTATTTTAGCAGAAGTATTTGAAAGCAAATTATAAAAATCATGACATTCATCCCCAATACTTTAGCATGCATTTCTAAAACCCAGTTTCCAGGTCGGACGCAGTGGTTCATGCCTGTAATCCTAGCACTTTGGGAGGCCAGTGGGAGGATCGCTTGAGGCCAGGAATTCAAGACCAGCCTGGGCTACGTAGTGAGATCCTGTCTCTACAAAAAATAGAAAAAAATTAGCCAGTCCCAGCTGCTCGGGAGGCTGAGGTGGGAGGATCACTTAAGCCCACGAGTTCGAGGCTGCAGTGGACTAAGATGATGCCACTGCACTCCTGCCTGGGCGACAGCAAGACCCTGTCTCTAAAAAGTAAATAAATAAAAATAAAACCCAATTTCCTGCAAAGCCACAATACCTTTATCACACCTAATAAAGTTAATGATAACTTCTTAATATCACCTAACAGCTAGTCCACAACTTTCCCCAATTGTCCCCAAAATGTCTTTACAGTTGGTTTTTTAACACAATTCCAATCAAGGATTATATGTCTCTTTCATAATTTTTAATCTAGATGGAACCACCTCATTCCATAACCCCCCCTTTTTTTCTTTTGGAGACAGGGCCTCGCTGTGTTGTCTGGGCTACAATGCAGGGGTGTCCTCATAGCTCACAGCAACCTCACACTCCTGGGCTCCAGTGATCCTCCTGCCTCAGCCTCCTGAGGCTGAGACTACAGATGCCCAGCCCATCCCACCCTTTTCTTGGCGGGGGGGAGGAGTCATCATGATGCTGACCTTTCTGAAGAATCCAAGCCAGTTGTCCTTTGAGACAGATACTCCATCACATTCTGGATTTGTTTCAACGTTTCCTCAGTGTGTCATTAACTTGTTCCTTTATCCGTAATTTTTCCTGCACGCTGCCAATTAGATTTAAAGGCTTGCTCGTATATAGAGAGGAACACCTCCTAGGCGCTGTTCTGTACTTTGAATTGCAGCACATGAGCAGGTACCCAATAGCCGGTTGTCCCACTTGTGAGGCCGAAATCCATCAAGGTTGAGGCTGTAGCAGCCAAGCCTCTGTATTGTAAAAGTTATGTTTCACATGTTGTGACCAGTAAGTAATCTATGGGGTAATTTCTTTCTTTCGCTGTTCTCTTTTTGTTTGTTTAAATTAAGGTGTAATTTACATAAAGTAAAATTCACCTTTTTAGAGTACGAGTTTTGACAAATACACAGTCAAGTAACTGCAGCCACACTCAAGAGAGAATGCACGTTGCAGCGTTATTCACAACAGTCAAGGTGTAGAAACAACCTAAATGTCCATCAACAGATGAATGGATTTTTTAAATGTAGTATACAATGGAATATTATTCAGCCTTAGAAAAGGAAATCCTGCTACATGCAAACTGCATGGATAACTTTGAGGACGTTATACCAAATGAAATAAATTAGTCACAGAAGGACAAAGGATAATTCCACTTACATGAAATATCTAAACTAGTCAAACACATAGAAGCAGCCAGTAGAATGGTGGTTGTCAGGAGCCGGGGCGGGGCCTGGGGGAGGGAAGAAGAAATGGGCAGTTTCTATTCAACGAAGTTCAGTTATGCAAGATGAATAAGCTCTGCAAATCAGTACAACATTGCACCTATGATTAACAACACTGTACTGTACATTTAAACATTTCTTAAGAGGGTAGATCTCATGTTAAGTGTTCTTACCACAATAGTGAGAGGGAGAGAGAGAATACATTTCATCATTTCCCCAAATTTGCCCTTGCACCTTTATAGTCAACATCCCCCAGCCATAGCCTTTTTGTTTTTTTTTTTTTGAGACAGAGTCTCACTCTTTTGCCCGGGCTAGAGTGAGTGCCGTGGCATCATCCTAGCTCACAGCAACCTCAAACTCCTGGGCTCAAGCGATCGTCCTGCCTCAGCCTCCCGAGTAGCTGGGACTATAGGCATGTGCCACCATGCCCGGCTAATTTTTTCTATATATTTTTAGTTGTCCAATTAATTTCTTTCTAATTTTAGTAGAGACGGGGTCTTGCTCTTGCTCAGGCTGGTTGAACTCCTGAGCTCAAACAATCTGCCCGCCTCGGCCTCCCAGAGAGCTAGGATTACAGGCGTGAGCCACCGCGCCCGGCTATAGCCTTTTGAGTGTGGTTTCTTTCCCTTAACGTAAAGCACTGGGATTCATCCATGTGATTAGCTTGCTGGTTCATTCCTTGGTCAGTGAGTAGCATTCCATTGTGTAGATGCATCAGTTTGTTTATCCATTTACCAGTTAAGAGACATTTGGGTTGTTTATGTGGGGCGATTCCTAGCACCACAAAAATATGCAGTTTCACATCAATTTTCACCTAAGGGTTTTAGCACCTTTGATGATCCTTGCCCCAATCAAGTGTTTAACTGGGAGTTATAAATGGTGAGTTTCCAATTCTGTCATTCCTTACACATTAGGTGAAATTCTTGTGGAAAGTATAGCTTTACCTCGTTGACTGGTTATCCTGAAATACTAAAAACACAGGACAAACTCTTAATTCCTTCCCTTTAAATATCAACTACCAGACTAAGAATTTGGTGCAATAATGACATCCCATGGTGACAAATTAGGATTGGTTTGGTTTCAAGAGGGGCTTTTTCTGTTAGAGCTGTGGCTCCCATCCCCCAGTAGCCTGTTAGGGACCGGACCACAGAGCTCTGCCACCATCCCTCCTCCCCACCCCCCAACCCGGGTCCAGGTTAAGGGGGCAGCTCAGGGGGTGGGGGGATCGGTGTGTGTGTGCGCACAGCAGGAGGTAATCAGAGGAGTCTGCAGAGTGAAGCTTCATCTGTATTTATAGCTACTCCCCATCGCTTGCATCACCTCCTGAGCGCCATGCTGCCACCCCGCCCCCCAGGCCATGGAGAAATTGTCTTCCATGAAACCTGTCCCTGGTGCCAAAAAGGTTGGGGACCACTGTTTTAGAGATCATTATGGACTCATGGATTTTTCACATTCAACATCTTTTGTTGAGATGGCGTCTCACTATATCACTCAGGCTAGCCTTGAACTCCTGGGCTCAAGCCATCCTCCCAGCTCAGCCTCCCAAGTAGCTTGGACTACAGGCTCAGGCTTCCTTGCCCAGCTAATTTTTAAAATTTGTTTAGAGGCAGGGTCTTGCTATGTTGCCCAGGCTCATTCAACATCTTTAAATCCACTGCAGTCCTTTTTTTCCCCTCCCATTTACTGAAAAAATATTAAGTATTGGGGCTATACAAACATGGAAACACAATTCCCATCTTTAAGAAACTCAGGCTGTTAAAAGAGGCAAATGAGTTGAAATAAAATTACAATGTAATGTTCCCAGAGCACTAACAGGAGCATCTGTGGGAATTCTGTGACAACACAGAAGAGGGAATGCGGCTTGAGGAATGAAGCTAGTATTTCTCTTGTGATTTTTTTTTTTTTTTTGGTCTGCCATTTTTTGTTTCGTTTATTCCATTTTCATTTTTGTTTTTTCTTGCCCAACTGTGGGCTACTTGAGCATTTTTTAGAATATTAGTTTGAATTATCTATATTTGTTTCATTTTATTTTTGACAAACATTAGTCGTATAAATTTATGGGGTACCATGTGATGTTTTGTTGCATGTATACATTGTGGAATCATCAAGTCAGGCTAATTAATAGATCCATCACCTCAAATATTTATCATTTCTTTGTGATGAGAACATTTAAAATCCTCTTTTAGCTACTTTGAAATTTACATTACCTATAGTCACCATGCTACGCAACAGATCAACAGAACTTATTTCTCTTGTCCAAAACTTTGCACCTTTTGACCAACATCTCCCCTTTCCCTGTCTTCCCTTCCCCCAGCCTCTGCTAACCACCATTCTGCTCTCTACTGCTATGAGTTTGACTTTTTAAAAAATACAGCATTTGTCTGTGTCTGGCTTACTGCACTTAGTGTAACGTCCTCTAGGTTCATCCATGTTGTTGCAAATGACAGGATTTTCTGCCTCTTAAAGGCTGAATAGTATTCCATTATGTATCTATACCACATTTTTAATCTATTTGCCTGTTGATGGGTGTGTTGTTTTGAGTATATTACACTGCATAGCTTTTGTAGTGGTTGTTCTAGCTATTACATTATACATACATAACTTGTCACACTTCACTGGTGTTGACATTTGATCAGTTTGAGTGAAGCGTAGAAATATTACCTCCCTTTACCCTCTCCTGTTTATAATCTTAAATATTTCCTCTACATAATCACATTGGACAGTGTGATGATTTTTGCTTCACCTGTGGAACATAATTTAAAACAGCTGAGAAGGAAAGGCTACTGTGTATCCAAATTTTTAACTCTTTTCATTGCTCTTCTTTCCTTCCTGATGTTCCAGATTCCTTCTTTCGTTTCCTTTCTGTTTACAGATGTATCTTTAGCCATTCCACTTTTTTTTTTTTTTTTTGAGACAGGTTCTCGCTCTGTCACCCGGGCTAGAATGAACGCAGTGGGGCAACCTCAAACTCCTGGCCTCAAGCAACCCTCCTGCCTCTGCCTCCTTCCAAGGTGCTAGGATTATGGACATGAGCCACCACGCCTGGCCGGCCATTCCCCTGCTTTAAGGTTAGGTCTACTAGTGACCTATGTGTTGTCTTTCATCTGAGAATGTCTTGATTTCCACCTTTATTCTTGAAGTATTTTCCACTGAATATAGAAATCAGGTTGACAATTCTTTTCTTTCAGGGCTCAAGACCATGAACGTTCAGTCCATAACACCACTCCTCTTGCCAATGAGTGGTTCAGGCATGCGCTCTTCTGTAACCCTAAAGATGGCAGGGAGATAAGGGCTCTCTCCTTTCTCTACGTGGGGTACCTGGCACTTGGGCCACCCACTTGCTGCCAGCCTGAGGACAGGGCCAACAAAAAGAGGGCAGAGCCAAGAGCATCCCAGGACTGGGAGCTAAAACTCTTGACTTTCCGCTCTACAGACAAGCTGATTCATTCTCATCCCCAGTCTGCCTCACCCTTGACCCGCCTCCATCAGCAGTTGAGAAAAGAAAATGAGCAATAGGCCAGGGAGGTCTGTAAGACACCGTGGTCTCTCTCACAAAAGCCCTGGATCTGAACTCGAAAGACACCCATGCACACACTCCTTTATACTTCTGTTTATTCTTCCTGCTCATGAAAACACGTCGACAAGTGCCTTCCGAGGGGAGGGGAGGCAGTGCTGGAAAAGACCCTCCGGCCGCTGCACCGAATTCTGCAGCGGGCAGCCGGGCAGCCAGGCACCTGGGAGGCAGGGAGAGGTCTGGCCCCAGCGTCCTAGAACTGGGGCCGCCACCTGAGGTCCAGAGAGCAGTGACTCTGCACAGGTAAGGCAGTTCCACACAGGCCTGGAACACCCTTCTCTCAGCCCAGGGAGCTCATCAGGGTCTGGGCCTGCTTCAGTTCTGCAGCGGGGAGAGGCGGACAGGTGGGAGGCAACAGGCAGACCTGGGAGGGCCCTTACCCCTCCAGGCATAGCTGAGCCTCACCTGCCAGGAGGACCTGGAACTTGTCTGTTGAGAGGGACATGGCAACAGGCTGCACCGGGGCCCCCAGGGCAGGTGCCACCTCCAGCCGCAGGTGTACCATGGGCTCTTCCACGGACTGCAGCAGGCTGGAGCGCAGGGTGTAGTCCACCCGCCAGCCCACACCTGTCAACCTATTCACTGTGAGACAGGGTGGGGTGGCTCTCAGGATCACAGGCAGGCAAGCCAGGTGGCCCTCAGTCCACCCACTAGCTCGGCCCTCGCCCCTTCAAGGCTGCATGGCTTCTAAGCAGCTCTCACCCCTCTGCCCCCGGCTTGGAACAGGGCAGCTGCTCAATACTCAGGAACTCGATCATCCACCGCGGACCCCAGGGAAAAGCAGCCTGGACTGGCGTCAGGAGAGCCAGGCCAGGTCCCCGCTCCGCAGCTGCTCGTTGTGTAACCCTAGTCAAGTCTTCTCTCTGAGGACTGGTGCTTTGCACACCCGCGTAACTTCTAGAATGGAGCCCACACTCCACCCTGGCTGGCCCCACACTTACTGCGCAGACTGCAAGCCCGCAGGTGCTCCTGCAGGGGGTTTTGCTTCTCCTCGTAGCAGCGGCACAGGCTAGCCGCGTGCTCTGCGGGCAGAATGGAGGTCTCTTGAAGTAGCAGGTGGTGGCTGGGGCAGAGGCAAGTTTCAGGCCCAGAGAGGGCAGGGCACACCTCAAGGTCACATGGCCTGGCCTGCTCTCCAGCAGCCCTTGGCCCGTACCTCACCCACCTGCCCACCCGCGGCCCGTACCTTTGGGCAGCCCCAGCTGCTGCAGTTCACTGGACAGGGATTCGCCATCGACGCTGTGCTTGGCCGCACTGGAGAGGATGAAACTCAGCACTGCCACTGTGGCCTTCACATCACCCGACTCTGGGGGACCGGCGGGTGGGGCAGGGGGTGTTACTGTGGCTCCAGCCACCTCCCTGTTGCCCTATTATCTTTGGCTCAAAGCCCCCAGGCCTCTGGAGCCAAAGGTGCTGCTGCTGCTCCACCAGGAGCTGGCAGAGGACAGGAGGGCGAGACTGTCAACGTCTTTCTTCCCTCATGCTCCTCCCCCGAGGCAGGTGGGTCAGGGAGGGCTGCAGGGAGGAGGGGGCCTCTGTGTGAGGCACTGGGCCAAGTACCCAGGGTTGCCCAAGGCCTGTGGACTCAATGGGGCACTCACCAAACTTGGCGTCAGCAGTGAGCTTCAGGATCTTCTCATACTGTGGAGAAAGGAGACCCTCAGGGATGACGGATCACTGCACAGCAGCCCCTCGTGCCCAGCCTGGATCCCGTGTAAGGAACAGGCTGGGCTGGAGAGAGAGGTGGGAGGTGTCCAGGGAGGTCGAGAGGCTGGATTCACCCCCTCCCCGGGCCTGGTGCAGCGTTTCTGGGCAGTGGGGGTCATAAGGTCATGGGACAATGGGGTGCTGGGTCCTGTACTCACGTCAATCCCTTGTCCCAGAAGCTCCTTTAGTACCTGGCTGCATAGCAGCCGCAGTTTCACAGAGGACTGGAAGGGAAGTCTTCCTATCAGCTAGACTGGCCCACCTCACCCCTCATTGCTGGGGTTGGCTCAGAGAGGGCCAGCCAGATGATCAAGGTCACAGCATGGTCGCACAGGCTGAGAGCACTGAGGACCCAACTCCAGAATGACCTCATCATCCCCATCCCCAGAATCCCCATCCCCAATGCCCCTCCCCCACCCCCACAGAGACCCCATGCACTCAACAATCTTGGCCAGTGTGCTGATCTCCGCCAGGACCCAGTCGGGACAGTCCAGATCACCACAGAACCGGAACCTCTGCAAGGCAGCAAGGCAGGTGATCAGGTGGGAAGGCGGGCTCAGGTAGGGCCAGGATCCATGTGTGCATGGCCCAACTATTGCTCAGTAGGGACCCCGGATCCCTGTCTGAGACAGACACCCTCTGGCCTCTGGTTCTCCTCATCACCAGGCTATTTAGAGAACTCACTCCCTGACCTACCTGCCACCAAACCTTGTTCTAATGCCTACTCCAGGCGTCACCTGCTTGACAAACATCACTCAGCGCCTTCTCTGGGGCAGATCCCGTTCTAAGTGCTGGGGCACAGCAGGGGGTAAAACGGAGTCCTGCCCTTGTAGACATGCGTGGCCTCTCTCACCACGTCCCCATACCCAGCCCCGGTCCCACTTTGTCCCTGATGCGCCTCGGCATGGCTTGCTCTCCTCATTTCATTCAGATCTTTGTTAGAATGACACCTGATTAGACGGGCCCTGCCTGATCAGACTTTATAAAGCGGCCCCTCACACAAGGAAATTCTGGACACCAGTGGCTATGTTCATTATCTTGCCCATGGTGATCCAAGACCCCAAAAATTTGTGGCGTTTTTTGTTTGTTTGTTTTTTTAGACACGGTCTCACTCTCGTTCTGTTGCCCCAAGCTGGGTGCAGTGGCACGATCATAACTCACTGCAGCCTAGAACCCCTGGGCTCAAGCAATCCTCCCACCTCAGCTTCCTGAGTAGCTGGGACTACAGGTGTGTGCCACCACACCCAGGTAATTTTTTAAAACTTTTTTTTAGAGATGGGGTCTGGATGTTGCCCAGGCTGGTCTTGAATTCCTGGCCTCAAGTGATCCTCCCACTTCAGCCTCCCAAAGTGCTGGGATTACAGGCATGAGCCACCATGCCAGGCCTAGGTTAGTCTTTGTTTACTTGTCCAGCCTCGCCTTTCCATAACCTCCAGATTACACTCTTCCAGCTAGCTGAAATGCATTCATACCTAGGGAGCCATGCTGGCTCTCACCTGAAGCCTTTGCACGTGCTGTTCCCTGTCTGAAGACACACTTCCCCTACCCCTGCTTCCCAAACCCTGGTACACCAACTGTACTGTACCCTGCCAGCTTCCCCTGCCCTCCCCCACCCCAAGTTGATGTCCCCCTCAGGAAGCCTTCCTAACACTATGCATAAAGTGCTGTTTGGTCTCTGCTCCTGGAGTCTTAACTAGGACAGGCAATGCAAGCCTCTGACTTCCTCTCCTGCAGCTGAAGTCCCACTCCCTGGCACACTGCATGGTATAGACTAGGCACTAACAACGTATCTGCTGAATGAATGAATGGATGAATGGATGAATTGGGAAATCCCAACACCAAAACTACTCCTTTCTGGCTCTGGAAAGAGTGAGAGGCTTCTTAACAGTGTGGGAGAAGCAGCCTGATTCTAAGCAAGTTCTTGTTCAAGTACCTCAGAGGGCTGGGGACGTGGGAACCCTTAGGGCTGGGGAAAGCCTGGAAGGTCTCCCGCTACCGACAAGCCCCAGTTCCTGGTTTTCCAAGGAAGCACCCTGGACTCTAAGCCGGCTGGCCCCATCCATCCCGCCCGCGGTGCGCAGAAGCAGGGCTGCGGTGGACTTTTCTCCACCAGACCCTCGGCCCCCACGACCGCACCCACGGCGTTTGCGGAAGGGCCTGCGCACTCCCCCTCTCCTCGCTTCCAGCGCCACCGGCGCCCCACCCGTACTACCCGTCCTGCCCCAGCATTGCCTGTCTCGCACCACCCCTCGTCCCTCACCATCGCGCCAGGAGGCCGGAACCCAGGAATTTCTTTTTCCGGTCGCGCCTGGTCAGCTGACCCGGCGATCACGTGACTCGGACTCACAGCGTCGACGAGGGCGGGGCCTACTCCGGGGAGGATGGGAGCCGATTGCTGCCAGCTGTAGGGGGCGTAATGCGAGAGCCGCCTCCT
>NW_012139969.1:483336-489654 GCF_000956105.1 Propithecus coquereli
AGCTACTCGGGAGGCTGAGGCAGGAGGATCGCTTGAGCCCAAGAGTTTGAGGTTGCTGTGAGCTAGGATGATGCCACAGCACTCTAGCCCGGGCAACACAGTGAGACTCTGTCTCAAAAAAAAAGAAAAAATTGCTTTGGCTATTTGGGCTCTTTTCTGGTTCCAAATGAAATTTAGGATTATTTTTTTCTAGATCTGTGTAATAAGATGTTGGTATTTTGATGAAAATTGTGTTGAATCTAAGATTTTTATTTTAAGAGCATAAGAATGGTTCCAATTGTATTTCATCATATCGATAGGTTTAAAAAGAGAAAAAATGGATAGATTTGGAAAACTACTTTTGATTAAAAGAGAGAAAAAGTAAAAATTAGGAATAGATGAAACTTACTGTAAGCTGATAGAGTATTTGAAAAATAAAACAGCGAACAACGTTAAACAGAAAAATTATTTAAATTTGAAAATAAGGCAAAAAGATGGGTGGCATGTCCTTTTAATGTCACACTGGAGCATTGTTTCACAGATACTTGCTTTACAAATAACAGATTATTTGATTGTTTGGAGCAGTGGTTCTCAAACTTTAGAGTGCACCGTAATCGCCTGCAGGGCTTGTTCAAACAGAGATTGCCAAGCCCAACACCAGAGTTTCTGATTTAGTAGGTTTGAGGTGGGACCTGAGCATCTGAATTTCCAAGTTCCCAGATGATGCTGATGCTTCCAGTTTGGGGACCATGATTTGAAAATCACTAATGTAGGAAAATGTACCTGAGAAGTTATAGGTTAACTTACAGATTTCTGTTCAGTAGAAAAGATAACCCCAAAGATGACAGATTTATTTCCCTATAGGACGTTAACAGTTTTTGTGTCTAACTCAGCATGCATTTCAAAATGGCTTTCCTGGCGCACTATAGATACTGTGTCTCAAAATGCCCCTTGAACTAGCTCCACCATCTTACTGATTCTCTCATGAATTAAATATGATATCTGCCACACTCCCTCTCCCCCCACACACCTGGCCTCCCTGCCCTGCGGGCTGTTAAAAGCAGAAGTGGTTCCACCTGCACTAGTTGGAGAAGGGCCTTAGGAATCACCTATTGGGGGATTAGTTCCACCTTCATTCATTCATTCATTAACTCATTCGCTCAACACATATCTGCTGAGCATTTTCCTGTGCCAGCCTGGGGTGATGCACCAAGCAGATTTGTGTCCCGAGGAGCTCCCCTCTGTTTGGAGAAGACAGACTGGCAGACGCGTGGACCATGAGGCATCCCCTGGTTAAGGGGCACCTGGGGCTGGATGCAGGGGAGGGCTCACCTGCAGGAGGGGCGGTGGGTGTGACTGGGAGGGAGGCGGAGGCAACCAGGGAATGAGGGTGGCCAGGCAAAGGGCCCGGCACGTGCACAGCCCAGGGCATGGACCTGGGGCAGGCAGGGCCCACTCCGTCCGGAAGGATTCCTCGCCCTGCGAACTCTAGGCCCTGGCTGGGTCACAGGCAAAGGCTTCATGCCAATTTCTAAAATGGTATTTAGTACATTTTAATTATACAACTAGACATTACTGTGATAAAAATAAAAAATATAGAAAATTTTAAAAACCAAAAAAAATCGACCCCTTCTCTCCCCACATAACTGCTTCTACAGTCTTTCTGACTCCCTTCCCTATGCATATGCAGCTATAAACATGGATTTCACAAGATAGTATCCTACTCCGTATTCTGGTTTGGAACCTGATTTTTCACTCAGCGGTGAATAAGGCAGGTTTCAGACAGGCTGGGCATTTTGAGGGCCCTGCCCTGGTGTCCCAGCAGGCGTGCGGACCCCTGTAGGGAAGTCTGACCTTGTTGCTGGGTGACCCTGGGCAAGTCCCACCCTCCTCAAAGCCTTGGTTTTCTTGGTTGAATTAAGGGCTGGAAGGGGTGTGGCTAGGACTAGATCAGTGTTTCCCAGAGTCAGGAACGCCACCTAAAGCTGCCCTGGAATATGGAGCTGTGGAATATGCCCTGCACAGCTCCAGGGAAGAGGCATTCTCACCATAATCTCTGTGAACGGAGCCCCTGCCCAAAAGTGCGGTGTGTGAACCCAGTGCTCCACAAGAGGACTTTAGGTGGCAGCTACATTTATTTATACAGTGACCTTCTGTTTGTAGTAAATGATACTGATTTCCCATTTATTGTATATCAGAGGCCAGGCAAGGTGACTCACACCATAAGCCCAGCACTGTGGGAGGCTGAGGCAGGAGGATCAGTTGAGGTCAGGAGTTTGAGACCAGGAACTCGAGACCAGCAGCTCGAGACCAGCCTGAGCAACATAGCAAGACCCCATCTCTACAAAAAATTTGGAAATTAAAAAAATAAAATATGGTATATCAGAATCAACTGGAGGGCTTGTTAAATCACAGATTGCAGAACCCACTTCTCAGAGTTTCTGATTCAGGAGGTCTGGAATAGAGCCTGAAAATGTGCATTTCTAACAAGTTCTTAGGTGATACTGATGTGGCTGGTTCAAGGACCACATTTTGAGAACCACTAATCAAAAGTTTCCTTTTTAAATACATTTATTTAGGTTTTAAAAATGAATTGATTTAAAGCACATGAATAGATGTTCAACAACACTAACCATTAGGGAAATGCAAAATAAAATCATGGTAGGATATCACTACATACGGATTTGAACAGCTAAAATAAAAAGCAGTGGTAACATCAAATCTTGGTGAGGATAAAGACTACACTGAGTCTCTAGTACATTGCTGGTGGGAATATAAAATGGTACGGATGCTCTGGAAAATAGTTCAGCAGTTTCTTTAAAAATTCAACGCATACCTCTATAATACCACTGACAAATTGCTCCTGGGCATTTATCCCAGAAAAATGAAAAACTTACTTCTGCACAAAAACCTGTACAGGATTGTTCATGGCAGATTTATCTGTAATAGCCCCAAACTGGAAACAACCAAATATCCCTCAGTCGGTGGATGGTTAAGCAAACTGGTGCATGTGTACTATGAAATACTACTCAGCAAGAAAAAGGAACATGCAACAACGTGCATGGAGCTCAAGGGTATCACGCCGAGTAAAAGCCAGTCTCAAAAGGTCGTATACTGTATTACTCTATTTATATAATATTCTTGACGAAATTATAATGATGGAAAGCAGATTAGTAGTTGCCAGGGGATATGGATGGTGGAGGGGAGGAGGTAGCTGTGACTACAAAGGAGTAGCCGGAGGGAGATTTTTGTGGTGATGGAACAATTCTGGATCTTGATGATAGTGGTGGTTACACAAATCTACATATGTGATAACATGATGTAGACCTACGCGTATGACATTGCTGGGTATTGTACTATACTTATGTAAAATGTAATCATTGGAGGAAACTAAACGAAGGGTACATGGAACCTCTGCACCATCTTTGAAATTTCCTCTGAATCTGTAATTATTTAAAAATAAAAAGTAAAAAAAATTAAAAAGTTGATTTAGACAAAAACATTAAATAAAAATAATATGGACTGTATGCAGGTCTGGCAAAACTGTTGACATAGTAAATGCTTGAGAGGATCTAATCCATCCGATGTACAATTGCCCCCAGTCAGGCCCTGTCCCAGGTTGGGTCACCTGCAGGAGGCTGGGACTCTGGATCCTCTCCTCCTTGGCTTTGGGGTAGAGTTGACAGATAAAATACAGAATGCCCAGTTAAATTTAGATTTGTGATAAATAATAATTTTTAGCATAAGCATGTACCATGCATATTTAGGACATACTTATACTAAAAATTCTATCTAAATTCTTTAATATATATCTATAGTTATTTTAAAACCCTTGTCTGCTCATTCCAATAACTGAGCCATTTATGGGTTTGTTTGTATTGACTGGTTTTTCTCTTAATTTTAGGATACTTTTTCATTTGTCTAGTATTAATAAATATTTTTTGATATGCTAGACATTGTGAACATACATCGTAGAGACGTGGATTATGTTATCTTACTCCAAATAGTGTTGAGTTTTGTTCTGGGAGGGAATTAATTACTGACGGGTTAGGTTTTGTTAGGGTGAGTTGTTTTCAGTTTTGCCCTTATTCCTAGGGAACCTTCCTTAAACCCAAGGCAGGCCTTCTAGGCCCTCATCTGAACGTCTGGGATATTCACCAAGACCTGAGACTCCAAGAGTGGAGACTCTGGATGGGTCGGAATTCTGAAGCATCTCCAGCACTCCTAGCCACAGGAGAGTGCTCCCGGGTCAGTGAATTCTCAGTACACAGCCTTTTGTCCGCCGCTCTGATCCAGCGCTATCATACCCTCTCCTTCCGCTCCTCTCCCAGATTCTACCAGTATATACTGAACAGCTCCTGCAACTGTCTTGGCGAATAAGTCATTTCCCCTGGAGCAGATTGTGCTTGTGATCTTGGGCCGCGATGAGGACTGACCCTAGCCATTGGTCTGTGGCAATGTGGGGCAGCAATGAGGAGAACACACCTCATATTCTGTAAGGCATACACCTCCCCGGGTGTTCTTTGTCCAGTCTCCAGGCAAGGGGCAAATGCTCTTCTCCAGCAAGGGTGGGGGCAGCTTATTTTAGCCCAGAGCATTCAGGGGAGACTGGAAATTCAAGATTCTAAGATGCATCCACTCCAATTTCCCCACCCCAGGTGTCAGGATCACATCACTTTTCGATCAGGGGCCCTGAAGTTAGCATTAGAGGCCCGTTACAGTTGATCCTTTGCAGCTCTGTCATCGTTAAGTCCAGTTCCGTGTCTGACTTTCAGCCCATTCTGCTCTCTGGGGGTGGGAGAAGGTTTCTTAAATCCTGTCATGGAGGCTTTCTGGTTTCCACAACATTCTCTGAGCTGACAGGCTTAAGCTTGGCATTCCCTTTCTTCAAGGTTTCTTTCTTACTTTCTTTCCTTTCCTTTTCTTTTTCTTTCTTTTTTTTTTTTTTTGAGACAGGCCAGAGTGCAGTGTCATCACTGTAGCTCACTGCAACCTCCAACTCCTGGGCTCAAGTGATCCTCCTGCCTCAGTCTCCTGAGTAGCTGGGACTGCAGGTGTACTCCACCATGCCTGGATGATATTTTTACTTTTTAAATTAATTTTAAAATATCAGATATTGGCAGGCACACTGGCTCATGCCTATAATCCTAGTACTTTGGGAGGCTGAGATGGGAGGGTAACCCACTTCTCAGAGTTTCTGATTCAGGAGGTCTGGAATAGAGCCTGAAAATGTGCATTTCTAACAAGTTCTTAGGTGATACTGATGTGGCTGGTTCAAGGACCACATTTTGAGAACCACTAATCAAAAGTTTCCTTTTTAAATACATTTATTTAGGTTTTAAAAATGAATTGATTTAAAGCACATGAATAGATGTTCAACAACACTAACCATTAGGGAAATGCAAAATAAAATCATGGTAGGATATCACTACATACGGATTTGAACAGCTAAAATAAAAAGCAGTGGTAACATCAAATCTTGGTGAGGATAAAGACTACACTGAGTCTCTAGTACATTGCTGGTGGAAATATAAAATGGTACGGATGCTCTGGAAAATAGTTCAGCAGTTTCTTTAAAAATTCAACGCATACCTCTATAATACCACTGACAAATTGCTCCTGGGCATTTATCCCAGAAAAATGAAAAACTTACTTCTGCACAAAAACCTGTACAGGATTGTTCATGGCAGATTTATCTGTAATAGCCCCAAACTGGAAACAACCAAATATCCCTCAGTCGGTGGATGGTTAAGCAAACTGGTGCATGTGTACTATGAAATACTACTCAGCAAGAAAAAGGAACATGCAACAACGTGCATGGAGCTCAAGGGTATCACGCCGAGTAAAAGCCAGTCTCAAAAGGTCGTATACTGTATTACTCTATTTATATAATATTCTTGACGAAATTATAATGATGGAAAGCAGATTAGTAGTTGCCAGGGGATACGGATGGTGGAGGGGAGGAGGTAGCTGTGACTACAAAGGAGTAGCCGGAGGGAGATTTTTGTGGTGATGGAACAATTCTGGATCTTGATGATAGTGGTGGTTACACAAATCTACATATGTGATAACATGATGTAGACCTACGCGTATGACATTGCTGGGTATTGTACTATACTTATGTAAAATGTAATCATTGGAGGAAACTAAACGAAGGGTACATGGAACCTCTGCACCATCTTTGAAATTTTCTCTGAATCTGTAATTATTTAAAAATAAAAAGTAAAAAAAATTAAAAAGTTGATTTAGACAAAAACATTAAATAAAAATAATATGGACTGTATGCAGGTCTGGCAAAACTGTTGACATAGTAAATGCTTGAGAGGATCTAATCCATCC
>NW_012139969.1:491614-492833 GCF_000956105.1 Propithecus coquereli
CATTTGACCATTTTAAGGAGTTATTGTTAATTTTATTTTTTAGGTCTAATAATAGTACTGTGCTTTTGTTAAAAAGAAAGAATCCTTTTTCTTTTAGAGAAAAGCATTCCCAGAGGATGTTATGTTATACCTGAGATTTGCTTCAATATAATCCAGCATCCGCAGGGTGTGGGAAGGACAGAGGAGACAAGATTGTCCGCATGCTGGTAATTATTGAAGGTGAATGAGGAGACCATTATATTACCTTCCTTCGTATAGATAGAAATTTCCATTAAAGGAGGTAAAAATACTCATTTAGATGTATGTGTGTGTGTGTCCCTCAGTATCCATGGGGGGTTTGTTTCAGGACCCCCCTCAGATGTCAACATCCACAGATGTTCAAGTCTCTTATATAAAACGGTGTAGTATTTGCAAATAACCTATGCACATCCTCCCGTATACTTTAAATCACCTCTAGATTACTTGTAATGCCTAATACAATGTCAATGCTGTGTAAATAGTTGTTCTACTGTGTTGTTAGGGAATAATGACAGGAAAAAAAAGACTGTACGCATTCAATACAACCATTCATTTTTTTTTCCTGAATATTTTTTATCCACGGTTGATTGAATCCATGAATGTGGAACCAAATGGATGCAGAAGTCGGACCCCTGTGTGTACGTGTAAACACACACATTCCCATTATGTATATTACAATATATATATGAAATGTTCCCTATTAACCTTCCATCTTGGAATTTTGCATATATTTCCTGCTGCCTGGAAAATACCTCTTAGGTCTGGAAGTGACAAATTCTCTCAGTTTTTATATGTCTGCAAATACCTTTATTTTGCCTTTTCTGACAGATATTCTTGTAAGAATATGACTTGAGGCTGGCAGCACGTTGAAGGTATCATTCTGCAGTCTTTTGGTTCCTGTTGTTTCTACTGAAGGTTGGCTGTCAGCCTGAGTGTTGCTCCTTTGAAGGCAATCTGAATTTTTTCTCAGATACTTTGAATATTTTTAAAAATGTTTTGCCTTTGGTTTTTTGCAGTTTTTTGCCCTAATGTGTCTAGGTGTACAGTTATTTTCATTGAGGTTCATACAGCTTCTTAAATCTGTGAACTATTGTCTTTCACAACTTAAAATATATTCTCAGTCATTATTTTTTAAAATATTGCTTCTGCTTTATTACTTCTTTCCATTCATTCTGGGACTCAGATTACAGGTATATTTGAC
>NW_012139969.1:493793-499703 GCF_000956105.1 Propithecus coquereli
GGGGGCGTCCCTTGCATCTGTCAGGGAGGATAGTGCCGTTAAGCAGTGACCGGTTACAGTGGTAAGGAAGTTAGGGAACAGTGGCTGGTTAACTTCCGGCTATATCTATACTTCTATAAAAATCAGACTTTGCTCACTATTTATACCTTATGGCTCTACATTATTTTAATGTAGACAGTTTCAATTTTGTCTTCCTATTCCAGACACCTAAATGGACTAGCAATCCAAAAACTTTTAAATCCAATTTTGGGGATTGAGACTCAAAGCTGGGCTGCAGTCCATGTGAGGTTCGGTTCACTTCCAGGTAGCCTTTCAGTGTCCCAACCCCGTGGTCTGTGGGTTTACAAGAGCCATACACGACACCCTGCCCTAAGCTTTGGCAGGCCCCGGACCCTTAACTTTTGTCCCCGTAGCACTAGAGGCTGTTCAAAGTGCTGCTCAGCTTCTCGGCTGCCTGTTTAGAGTGGGCGAGCGTCCCCCCAGGGAAAGCAGCTCCAGCGCTGAGCTTGCATCTCTAGATTTTGTCTTCCCCGGATCTTGGTCTAGGAATTCTTCACTGTCGTGTTAACCCTGTGATGTCTTCAAGCAGATTTTTGGTTTTATGCAACCAGAGTTTTTATTAAAGGTAAGAATTGCACAGCTTTTCCATTTTTTTCCTTGGTTAATGGGCTGCTCATAGTGCCTACTCCCAGAGTCAGGCGCAGAAGCATCGAGGTGGAGTGAGCCTGGGAGGGTGAGGGTCCCCTGTCTGCAATGGAGGCTTCTTTCTTCTTGTGGAGACACAGGGAGGGTAAAGAGAAGAAAATCAGGGAAGGCCAAGAGTGCTTGGAAGAGCAGACTGGCCAAAAGGGGAACTGCGCACCCACCGCGCTCTGCCCCACTGGTCAGCCCCGTCAGCTGAGTTGGCGCCGTCCCCGTGAGGCGGGTGTGTCACAGTGTCTGCCCAGCACGGTGTAGAAGTCAGAGTTAGAGCAGCCAAGTACAGAAAACCCCAAATAATAGCGGTTTATATGAGAGAAGTTTATTTCTCCTTCATACAAAAACAAGTCTGGAGGTGGCCGTCCACAGCCGGAAAGGTGATTTAACAAGGATGTCGAGGACTTTTTCTTTCCTCTTCCTGCACCCTCTTCCACTCACAGCCTCTACCTCACAATAAACCTGGTTGGGCCATAACAAAATTATCTCTGGAGGAAGACGATGTTATCTTAAGCCTCGAAATGTTATTACAAACTAATTTAAAAAAATGTTTGGCATACAAGTAAGGAAACCAGGCACAAGAAGAGACAAGACAACATGAACCAAGAACTAGCAGAAATAATAGACAATAGAAACATGCTCAGAGATTCCAGATATTGGAATCATCAGACACAGACTGAGCTGAGTTGAGTTCCACATTCTGGCCAGGAGGAAGGAGAAAGGCAAAGAGTAACCCCTTTTCCTTTTGGGGACACTTTCCCTAAGTCCCTCATGACACTATAATCCTAT
Source organism: Propithecus coquereli (assembly GCF_000956105.1). Taxonomy (NCBI): domain Eukaryota; kingdom Metazoa; phylum Chordata; class Mammalia; order Primates; family Indriidae; genus Propithecus; species Propithecus coquereli. The sequence continues at coordinate 495,279 of NW_012139969.1, forward strand.
TGGCCAGAACTGAGTCACATGGTCATGCCCTCCGGGCAGGCTGGGAAACATAGTCTGTATTCCGGAGCACCGCAGGCCCGGGTACATCAGGGAAACTGTTACTAATTATGAATGTGTTAAAAAATAAACCTAGGCACCTTAAGATTTTAGGAGTTTATCTGAGCAGACAGCAAGTCAGGAATTGGGCAGGGCCAGATCGCAGGTGGCTCGAAGCTCCGCCACTGGAGGGCACGAGGGGAAACCTTTGATTCGGTGCACACGGAATCAAGGCAAAGAAAATCTTAGATTGCTTAAAGTTGAGCAGCAGCCTATTGTCTCTAGTTAGAGGTTGGTTGGCAGTTTCTGATTTGGTAAAGCTTAAGTTTTGTTTTCCTAGGATATGACCATTCACGAAGAGTTGGGCTTCGGTTTGCTTGCATAAAACTCGGGGTGCTAGAGCCACCTCAGTCTAATGGCCTCCCAATTACTTATTTTAACAAATGGGAGAAGAATTATTTGGGGACAACCAGTGGTCTCTTCTCCCCTCCAGGAAGCCCTCCCTGACATCTCCAATACTCCCTGAGTCCCTCTTTCCCTGCCCCACGACCAGAGGGTCGGAGCACTGTAGGGAAATTTGTGCTAAGAAAAAAATTATTGGATATTTCTAATGGAAAACTATAGATTGTTTTGATTAGAGTGCACCCTTGTGCACTATGATTCAAGCCTTTCATTGCCTTTGAGCTGGTTTCCAACTCTGTACATTATAGATGACAGAGAGCAATGATGTAAAATAATTCATGTCTGTAATCATGCAAATAAATTGCCCAGTGGAGGTTAAATCGACTCCCTCCCCCAATGGAAAAAGCTAATTTGCCATCTATTTGTAAATTTATTTACTCCGTATAAATGTACACTTCTTTGCCTTCTCCTTTGAACTGGTTCTAACATCTGCCTGGTTCCCTCATCAATAATGAGTTAAAAACAAACTTTAACATGTGTTCATTTTTTATGTATATGACACGAGTCAAGATTTTCCTTGTTTAAAAAATTATCTTTCAATGCCACACACAGCCTGGCTTGATAAGGGGAGGGTCCGGCCAGAGGCTCCAGCAGGACAGATGCCAGCCCGGCAGGAAAGCCCGGGAGGAGTGACGCTGGAGTAAGTGCCTCTAAGACAAAGGGCAGGTCTTTGGGCCTGAGGCACCATGACTCCCAGGGAGAAGGGACAGGCAGCTGGGACTGGGCTGTGCCGGGGACAGGCAGTCTACCTAGTTCAGCAGGAACATCCACTTGTCCTAGCCCCTGATAGCTCACAGTATGATTCTGACCCTGTCAACATGCTTGGAAGATGTAGGTGACATCCCAGATATTTGGGTGAAGAGGAAATGGGCAGAACTGCAACCCAAGACCCTTCCCAAACCCTGGGGGAGCTTTGGCTGGGTCCCTGAGGGGAGGAGGGGGGCTCTGGAATGTGGCTGGAGGGTGGGGAGAGGTGGGACTGTGAGCACTTTCCAGCCCCACCAGCCCCAGGAGTGGAGTCAGCAAGGTGGGCTGGTGGGGGGAGCACAGAGGCCTTGAAAGCCACACGGAGTATTCAGAATTCAGCAGAGGACGTGCAGGGTCCTAGGCTTCCCCACCCTTTCCTCCCTTTCTTCCTACGAGCCCCGGTTCTGTCCTGGCCGAGGGGCCTGAGCCCTCAAACCATCGCAGCGCCCTCTCTGATGAGCACGCTGCAGGAGACTGAGGGCTGGACCTGGTGGGCACTTGCCAAGGGTCCCACGGGAGCGTAAGGTGGCATGCCCTCCCACCTCCACTGGAGCTCAGGCCGGGAGCCAGGAAGACAGTGCCAGGAAGGGACAGCCCATCCCCGCAGCTGGGCAGCTGCCTCGGAAGGTACACAGGCAAAGTGGCGTGTCCGCGGCCCACGTGACCAGGCAAAGGTCTGCTTGCTCAGCCCAGATGACCTGCCGCTGGGCCGCTCCTCCCCTTGGGGACCCGCCTTGCCTGCTGCTGACCCACTCTGCAAGACCCTGTGGGTGTCCACACACCCTCTCCTCTGGCACTGGGCCAGGAACACAGGATGACCAGGCAGGAGGAAGCGTGTGCTGGGGAGGGATGTGCACAGAGCCAGGCCCCCACCACGAGCGGCAGAGGGTAACCACCGACGGCGACAGCGGACCGCAGGCCGCTCGGGGCCCTGGAGCTCAGAGGCGGAGAGGACGCTGCCATGGCTGGAGGGCCAAGGGGTCCTGGCTGAGGGGGCTGCAGCTGGCCCAAGAGAGGAAGGGGCCAGACCCCATCCTGTCCTGGACGTTGTGGGTCTTCTAAAAGTCATTTTGTTGAAATCTTTCTTCACCTGAGGCCAGAATTCCCCTTCAGTTTACCTCCCGTATTGGGACGGCTTATTTCGGCTCTCGAGCTGGCTCTGAGGGGAGGCTGTGGGGGAAGAGCGCTCGGTCTAGCCCAGCACCGATCCAATTCCAGATTTGCCTTTCCCTGGCCCCATACTGGGCCCTGACGCTTGTCGCACCGAGCGCTGACCCCGGCCATGCCTGAGCCCCGATCTCCAGTTCTTGACTAGTTTTCCCTGAAGTTGTCCCGGACCAGGAGAGGCCTGGCAGGGTGGGCGAGCGTGTGCCTGGCTTCCTGCGCCGCCTCCCCATGCTGGAGCCTGACCCGGCGCCCTGCGGCTGCCGGCACAGCGTGGGCTCCAGGCATGTCCCTGTCCCTTCTCCCTCGTCCTGTCCCGGGGAGGTCCTGCTCTTACCAGTGTTCCAGGCAGAGCCCCGTGCTGAGAGCATCTCTGGCAGAGGCCTAGGTCTGCCCCTGCTCTGCCCCCAGCTTTGGCTCCGGCCAGCCTCACCCAGGGGCCATGGAGAGGACAGGAGAGGAGGTCCCAGTGGCCCCCGGTGTGGGTGGAGCCATCAGAAACCAGATCTGTCACTTTCCCCACCACCATCACCACCAACATTTCGGTCACCGACAACATCACCATCCCCAGTCCTGGCCCCAGTTTCCCCGGTAACTACCAGAGCCAGAACCTTTCCGGACCCATCTGCGTCTGTGTTCCCACCCACAGCCACTAGCTCTCCCTTCAGTACCTCCAGCCTCCCATCTGCCCTGCCACCCCCGACGGTTCCAGAGCCAGCCACTCTTCCAGGGACAGCCCAGCCTGGGCCAGGGGTAGCTGCCAGCCCAGACCCCATGGCCACCAGCCTTCCCCCTGCCCCACCTGGCCCTGGCTCCCCCACGGCCCGGTCTTCTTCCCTGCCTCATCCTGGTCGTGCCAGCTCATTGCAGGACTCAGTCTTCTCCAGCCCAGCACCCAGTCAAGTGACACGCTCCGTGACCTTCAGAATCACCAACGAAGCTGTGCTCTGGAGCCCTGCCTCCCGGGAGCACCAGCTGCTGAGTCAGAGCATCCGCCACCAGGTGAGGACACCTCCCCAGTGTGCAGGTGGACAGTGGACGACTGCTGGCCCCTGCCTGCCCCCCTCACTTTCTGTGCCTGCCAGGCCCGGTCACGCCCCAGTGCTGTGGCACTTGCTGTACTTCCCCCTCACCATCTTGCGCCCTCCACTGCCTTTTCTGCCTAGTGACAGCTGCCTCCGTGGAGCAACCACTCCCGATGGCTCAGACCCCTGCCCTCGCACAATCAGGACCCCTCCCTCTGTCACCTGCCCTTGCCACACTATCCTGTCCCAGCCTGCTGCTCCCATCGGGCCACGAGCTCCCTGAGGACAGCTGGGTACAGAGCCAGGCACACATGGGGGTTCCGGGAGTGTCAAATGAATGAATGAATGAATGAGCAACCCCCTTTGCTGCTCCTGGGGGAGGAGCATGTGCAGTGGGGGTGGGAACCTAAGAAGTAGAAAACTGAAAGCTTCCAGCAGGAAGGGAGAGCCCGGGCCGAAATATTCTGGAGTAGGTCTGGAGAGAAAACTCTACGTGTCTATCTACCAGGAAACTAGAGGCGGGTCTCGCTGTATGGCTGGCTGGCATTTTTCTTGGCCCAGAGCACCATCAGGGACCAGCAGGACCTCACCCCCTGGCAGAATGAGGCAGAGTTGCTGCAGCCAAAACCAAACCCAGCTCCTGCCTTGGTTCTAGAACCACAGGCAGCAAAAATGCCCTGGGCAGGAAGTGCCACTTCTTGCCTGTCATCCAGGGGGAGCTCAGTCTGAGTCTCTATTAGTTGGTTGGTGCATTCATTTGTTTATTTGACTGATTCATTTCTTCCTGCAACTACCTGAGTGTCTACTGCACCGGGCTCTGTGCCAAGTGCTGGGAGCGGGACAGTGAGCAAAAGCAGACTTGGCTCCTGCCCTCAGGGCGCCTGGCGGCTGCAGGGACAAACACAGAAACCCACATGTGTTAGAGTCACTGAGCTGTGGTGAGGGGTTGTACGGGTAGGGTGGGCGGATTGCTGCGTGAGGAAGTTGCTTG
>NW_012139969.1:500558-506627 GCF_000956105.1 Propithecus coquereli
GGTGGCACATGCCTTGTAGCCCCAGCTACTTGGGAGGCTGAGGCAGGAGGATCGCTTGAGCCCAGGAGTTTGAGGTTGCTGTGAGCTAGGCTGACACCGGGCACGCTAGCCTGGGCAACATAGCGAGACTCTGTCTCAAAAAAAAACGAAATCAGCTTGCAGAGAGGGAAAGGCCTGGGGGTGCCGGGCATTTGCTGCTTCCCGGACAGTTTTCTGTGGAGGGTGATTGGCAGGTTATCTCTGGCTGCTGTGTGAGGAGCAGCTTGAGCAGGGCCTGGGCAGCCTGGGTGGTCAGTGCGGAGACCATCGCAGGGCCAGGCTGGAGATGATGGAGTGGGCGAGTGTGGGTGGTGGGGTACAGAGAGGGGCGGGTTAGGGCAGGAGGGACCGGGCTGCAGAGGAGGTGGGGTGCGGCGTGCCAGCCTTCCATGTCTCCTCCTGTCCTTAACTGCAGTCTGTCTATCAGGAGGCCTTCCCCAGCTTCCAGGGCATTGGTGTCCTGGTCTTCAGGTGAGTGTGTGTGGCTGTCAGGGCCACCCCCACCCCTCAGCTGGTCCGTGCCTTCTCAGTCTCGAGGGCACTCTCCCAGGCTGCCCAGCCCTGCCTGCCCCCACCACGTTCAGGAGCACCTGGGGAGGGGGCAGGAAGAGCCGTGGACCGGTGGGGTGGAAGCCTGCATCTGATTGCGCCCTGGCCGTGCTGTTTGGCCTCAGGCGGCCTTTGGCCTGCTCTGAGCCTGGTTCCCGCTGCAGGATTTGGACAGGAATGCCAGGCACTGTCTGAGTGCAGAGGCAGCAGGAGCACCAGGCATGTGAATGACGTGGAAATAGATGCAACCCCCCTGGGCTAGAGCCCTTGCCAGTTCTGAGCCTCTAGGGGAAGAGGATGCTGGGGGACCCAAGACCAAATTTGCCAGTGGATATCAGCCCTGCAATCTCATGAGAAAGGCTGAGAAGGTCCGAATCATCGCAGCTCCACTCAAGTTGTGAGTTCAGTGCAGACCTTGAATCCTATAGGTAATTTAGAGGCTTGAATACTCCCAGTGACAGGGAGCTCACTATTTCTCCAGGCCATGCTCCTTAGCTGGTTAGAAAGTTTTTCCTTTTAATAAACTGAAGTCTTCCTCTGTGCTCTTCTGCGCTGGACCAGAACAGAAGTTTTATCTCCCCAACTCTGGGATGGCACAGCACAAAACAGATGTTCAAGGGAAGGGCAAAAGTTATTCTAGATCCTGGGACTGCTTGTTTCCAGGCCTCTCCCTAAAAGCTCCTTCAGCCCCCTGCTGAGGCCAGGCTGCCTCCTCAGGACGTGAGCAATTGACCATCTCCCACAGGCTTTCAGAGATGCCTCAGGCCTGTCACCTCCCTCTCTCCAGAGCCCCTGCTCCTTGCCATACAACCAAAGATGTTCTCAGTGTGGCCCAGACTAGCTTCCAGGGAGCTCACAGCCAGCTGCAGCCTGGGTGGGTAAGCCTGCCCTAGGCTCTCCTGGCTGGGATTCATAGTATTATTCCCAGGCAAGCCAGCTTGGTGGGGTGTTTAAGGAAACTCACTTTTACTGGCACCTGCTTTGTGCTCTGGTGGCTGCGTCATTCAGGCCTCACAACAGTCCTCCGGGAAAAGGATCATTACCCCATTTTGCCGAGGAGGCCCCTGAGGCCCAGAGGGGTGATGTGACCTGCCTTGAGTCGCACAGGGAGGCTCTCCTCTGTGCAGCCCGCGGCTTCCCCTGCAGACCCCCCTGCCTTGGGGCACCAACTCACGCGCCAGCCAGGCCCCCACCTGGCCCACAGGGCCCTGCCTGCCCCCGTGGAACCCCCGATGAGGATGTGGCTCTGCCCACAGGCCTGGCTCCATAGCTGTGAATGCCTCCCTTGCATTTGGGGGCTGTGCCCTGCGCCCCTCTGCCTGCGAGGTCCTTTGGACTTTGTACTGCAAAGTGAAGGCCTCAAGGCAGATGTTGGCGCACTTGTCCTTGGCTGCGAACAGCCTCGCCTCTGACGGTGAGTCCCCTCCTCAGCCTGCCCCCACCCCTACCCCAGTGCCTGTTCGCTGCCTGTGGTGGGGGGAGCTGGGTGGGCTCCCTATGAGGGATCCAGCTCCTGCCCTGACCCCGAAGCAGAGTGAGGTGGGTGAGGAGGCTCCTGGGGCCTCCTGAACGCCCCCAGTGGCTCTGCAGGGTGCAGCCTCACCGACCTGGCCCAGGAGACCGTCAGCATCAGCTTACGGCCATGAGGCCCTTCCCGCCCCAGCTCCTCATGCCTGGTTCTTCCCCCTTTGTCCTGCTGAGAGGGCAGATCCTCCAACAGGTGAGGTGGCCTCTCGCCCACCTGCTTCTGGGGCCTGGGACACTCACCTGGCCTCGCCTGAAGGCAAGCACCCCTGGTACGGTGCCCCCGCTGAGGCAGCACCCAGCCAAGGCACTGTGAGGAAGGCACAGTGCCCCAGAGGCCCGTCTAAGCGGGGTGCCCTGCACGGGGGACGAGGCTGTCTGTCCGAGGGGAGCACAGCCAGGCTCTGTAAGCAGACACCCCTACCCAGGATGCCATGTTGAAGGAGGGGCTCATTCCCAGGTCCTGCGTCACGCCCCACCTGTCCCAACCGGCTGGGTCTCAGGAGAGACGGCTCCCAGGCCCACACTGACCTCCAGGCCTCCCCACAGGTCACGCTGCTGGTGTCAGAGTTCTATAAGGAACATCCCCAAGAAAGCCCCCTGCTCCTGTTCAGGTGGGTCAAGCCCCCCTCCTGCCCACTCACCCTAATCTCTTTTGGGGGCTGCCCTGGGGCAGAGGGGACAGCTCCACCCTGTGACCCAGAGCCAGGACACGGGAGGCGTGGGTTTGGGGGCCGCCCAGGTAGCTCCAGCTAGAGCTCTGCCCCGGGGACAGGGCAAGCGGAGACACTACACCTGCTTCTAGAGACATGTGCTGGCAGAGCTTGCGACCCCTGCATGCTCCCCTGGTACTTCCCCAGGAATGCAGACCAGTGGGTGGGTGTTTATGTTGACTACAAGTTCCAGACCCCCATCCCTGCCCACCTCCGAGGCCTGGCCAATCTCCTGGCCCGAAACACAATGGAGCCTCCTTTCCAGAAATCCAGCATTGTGGCCGATGGTGGGTCCGAGCAGGGATCTCTGTGTGTCTCTGGGCCAGCAGGCACTTGATCTCTCCAGGCCTCAGTGTCCCTTTCTGAAGAAGGGGCAGAATCTCATTTTGACAACAAATGCTCACGTGCTGGGGCCACGGAGACAAGTGGACATGGAGCTTTGTGGGGAGCTGGGTAGAGGTGAGATGCTGGGATCAGAGAGACAGGAGGGTCCAGTCGCCTGTACTGCCCGGGATCTGTTTAGTCCTCCCATACATGATGAGATCTGTGCCCCCAAGTCACGGGGCAAACGTGCTCAGCTTCACCCCCAGATAGGCAGAAAGCCCAGTGTCTCCTCCTGGGGCCTCCCCGATAGGAAGACTTACGCAGGCTTGTGCCATCCAAAAAGGGACAGCAGTTCAGCACCCAAGTCAGGAGAGTTCTAGGTCCAGTCAGTCCACTCCAGCTACACTACCTGGAGCTCCTCTGTGGAGACCCGTCGGCCACAGAAGGTGCCGGTCCACCTAGTGCCAGCCCTAACCCCGCGGCCGCCTCAGGGGTTCAGTACTGCCCTCCTTCGGGCTCTGCCCTCGGACCCACCCCACACTGCTGTTCCTGTGCCAGCAGCCCCAGAGAGCGGGGGATCGGTTTGGACTCCACCCCGCACAGGCTGGAACCACTGTGCTTTCCGCTCCCCAGAGAGCAGCCCCCGCCGAGGGGCAGGTTCCCTCTCGTCTCCAATCTTCAAAGCACAGAGGCCCATCGCACCCTCGCAGCTGACGGCAGCGCTCCCTGCCCATCCTCTTAAAGGCCGCCCACCCTCCCACGCCCTCCCTGCCAGGGAGTGAGTTTTCTTACACGCCTCCCAGGGCAGGACAGGCAAAGATAAAAACCGAACCGGCGTAAGTTCGTCATCAGCACGATTTTCTACTCACGGGGACTGTCGCAGTGAACAGGGTGTCTCGTTATTCCGCTAGATAGATCAGTGCAGGGGTTGGCAAACGTTTTCTGTAAAGGGCCGGAAAATAGCCTTTCAGGCTCTGCGAGCTGTGGGGTCTCTGTCACAACGACTCAGCTGCCCCCTTGGAGTGAGAAAGTGGCCCTAGGCCACCCGTCAACACGTGAGCTGGCTGTGCTCCCAAAAAACTTCGTTTGTGGACGTGGAAATTTGTGTATCACTTCTGGTGTCTTTCAACCGTGTAAACATATAAAAGCCACTCGTAGCTCCCGGGCTGCACAGAGGCGGGCATTGTGGCATCCGGCCCGCTGAGCGCTGGAGGCAGGGACGCCTTGGAGCCTGGCTGTGAGCCTGGGGAGGGCGGGGCCCCACCTCAGGGCTCCCGGCAGAGAGGGCCAGGGCTGGCGCCACCATCCCGGTCCCGGGCCAGCCCTGCTAAGGCCTCAGAGTCCCGGGAGCTTCAGGGGCTGCTGACGAGACGCGTGAAGTGGACGAACGGAGGCCCTGGGACGGGGAGATGGAGGACGGCTGGACAAGGCTTTGGTAGAGCTGTGACCCTCTTCCTCCTCTCCTGACCCCCAGCTGACCCCAGCCTCAGACTGCTGCGGAACTTTGACCAAGTGGCAGAGCGTGGTGGCTCTGGGTGACCCAGAGCTCAGGCCTGAACTTTGCAGGTGGGGGCAGGGCTGGAAGAGATGACCTCTCTAAGTCCCCCTCGCAGCCTAGCGTCCTGAAAACCGTGACGATTCTTCTGCCAGGCCGGACCCACTGGCCGCCAGAGCGGGTGCCACCTTCTTCAGGGCTGCGCCGGCCCCGGCCCTCACGCAGGACTGTGTGCGCCAGGGTCTGTGTGCCCTGCGAGAGGCCAAGGGCCTCTTGGTAGGAATGGCCACCCCAGACCTCGGGCAGTGCCTCTGCCTCCTTCCCTCTGCAGCCCCTTCCCTCTGTCCGTCTGCCTCCTCCCTCGGGCTCGCCGGCCCTGCCCAACCTGACCTGCCGCCTTCTGGGGGCCCTTCATGGCGCCCCCAGCCTGTGTTCCTGCAGCATCTGGGGGGGCCGGGACCCCACACCAGCTTCTCTGCAGGTCTGGGAGGTGGGGCCCCACCCGGCCACGGGCTTTCTGCTCTGCTCCAGGCGGCCCCAGCTCCAAAGCCTCAGGCCAGCCCGCCACCTCCCTGCCCGGCTATGCCGTGGCCCTCCTCGTCCCAAGCCTCCTGCTCATCTCACTCAGCTTTGTACTGGTGAGTAGCTGGCTGGGCTGGGGCCTCCTTGGGGCAGCCTGAGCCTTTGACCCCTTGACCTTTGGGTATAGCTGGGGAGTCAGCAGGCCCCTTTACCACTTACTCCCCACCTGAGCCCAGGGCCTTCTCAGACTCTAGCTGGAGCCGAGGGGTTTCCGGCCAGGGGGCTTGGCCTCATGCCAGGGACCCACCCTTCTTGCGAGGTGCTGAAGAGGGCTTGCTTTGGGGAGCTCAGCTTGGGGCCCCACCCCCAAAGTAGGAGTGCACCGTGACCCTCTCCAGACAGGCAAGTGGAGGTCCATCCGCCCTGACCCCCCATGTTTACTCTGTGAGTGGGCTCTGCCCCTCTGGCCAGCAAGGCCTCGTGTATCCATTTCCCAGGGAGCGTTGGTGGCAGTGTCCAGGTGGTGAGGGCAGCGGCCGGTGGTCAGGCAGGCTCCTCCAGACAGGCCCGCCCATTCCCAGCTGCCTCCCACTGCAGGGAGGCGGCCAAGCTCCCCGCAAAAAATCGGGTCCCTTTGGTAGGGTTGCAAGGATAAGAAAATAATAGAGAATGGAAAATAATGGAAATAAAAGAATACACAGAGACGAAGGTATAGTTTTATAGATTTATAAAGATTATAGGCAAAGTGGGTGCTCAGGGGGCCTGGATTTCTCCGTCAATCTCAGAAGCCATGAATGAAGTCTTACATGGTCATTTATAGGTAACAGTGATCAGTTGCCAGGGGTAACAGATTTACGTAATAGCAGGTAGTTCCTCTTAGGTTAACAGTTTTTCAAAAGGCTT
>NW_012139969.1:508052-527245 GCF_000956105.1 Propithecus coquereli
ACCTTGTCCCCTATGCTGGGAAGACGGGCTCCCTACCCTACCCGAAAGGTGCGTAAAGTCAGGCAACACCCATGCTTACTCGGGCCAGGCCTGTTTCTTGTGCTTCACACGCTCACACAAGCCAACCCCTCTGGCTCAGGTAGCTGCTCACAGAGGAGGAAACAGCCGCCAAGAGCCCCTCCCCCAGCGCACACGTGGAGGGCCGAGAAGGGGACAGGTGGGAGGAAGCGCAAGGTCCAATCCTGCATGAGCACATTCCACACACGGCACCCTTGGGGGGTGCGGGGCAGGGGGGCCAGGCCCGGGCATGGCCCAGCACCGTGGGCCTCAGGGAACAGAACGCAGCCCCCCCATAGGTACCTGCATCCCCACGGAGGGGCCAATCCCCCTCCATGAGGAGGGCTGGGGCAGAGGTGCCCTTCTGCCAGCCTGACCCAGGAGGGCTGGAGGCATCATCCGTCTTTCAAGAAACTCTGGTCCTTTGGGGTATGGAAAAATGAGAAGGCAATCTCAGGTTGGTAAAATATTGCTTTTATTTCTAAACATTAGACAGTCATCCAGTGTGAAGAATGAGAGTGCCCCAGAGTAGAGCCCACAGGAGGAGGAGGACTACCCGGGTCAAGGGCGGGGAGGAGGACCGCCGAGGGCAGTCAGCCTCGGACCGGACGCGAGGCAGGCTCCCAGGGCAGGCGGTCCTGGCTTGGGAGGTCTGGGACAGAGGCCAACCCCTGCAGCCCCTCGCTGGCCTAGGGTTGGGGTTATGGGGGGCAGGCCTGGCAATCTCCTGCGGGACACAGGGTAGGCAAAGGCCTTAACCTAGAAAGCTCCAGCAGCTCCTAGGCCCACCAGGACACAAGAGAGATTTGGCAGTGATGGAACTCAGGGATGGTTTTTGAACCCAGGATCTAAAAGGGAAGGAGTCGGGCATGGTCCTGCCCCAAAGGCTCCCCTGCCTGCGGAGGGCCAGCAGGCCCAGTGCAGGGACCCCCAGAGCCCAGACCATCAGCTTACCTGGGCAAAGTCAGCAGCCAGCACCAAGCCACCAAAGAGTCAGCAGAAAGGTCACGTAGGGGTTGACTGCAGCTGGCAGCAGGTTCCTCTGAACCTCTGGAATATACAAGCCTCTCATTCCTGCCCCTGAAGGGCTGCTGCCCCCACACCAGCACCCTGAAGACCAGCCTGATGCATGCACAGGTCCCAGGTCAGCCCCACGCTCCCAGTACCCACGGATAAGGACTAGAGCCAGGGCAGGCCAAGGTGTAGGACGGGGTCCCCGGGAGACGCTCCTCAGGCTGTCATGATGCCTGAAACATCCCCATTAGGGCTTCTATTCTTGCAGAGGGAAGGCCATGCCAGACTTGTCCTCTCCAGCCACCTCCGCTACCACAGGGGCCCTTGCAGTGGTCAGGGAGAGAAAAGGGTGGGACAACACCAGAGCCCTGAGGCTGAGGCTGGCGAGGTGGGCTGCGGGGGACCCCTCCCTCTTCAGGCTTTGGTTTCCTGGCCCTCTGAAAACCAGGCTGTTTCAAGCTTTGCATGAGGCCTTGCACAAAGATGTAGTTCGGACCCACTCAGTGAACACAGCAGGATTTAGGGAGGTGGCGCACACCTGGTGGCAGGGGCACAAGGAAGAGAACCCACAGGGCAAGCGTGGCCTCTCCGGATGTGGCACAGTGGCACTTGCAACACACAGGAGAAAGGGTCCACCTGGAAAGGTGAGGCAGCCAGATGGCCACCAGGCTGGATGGGCACCACTAAGGTCTGCAGGACAAGGAAGGGACCACACAGACACGGGTGAGTCTTTGCTAAGTGAGTCTTCCCTGTTGGCAGCGTGGGGACATAGCTCCCCAGCCCACCTCCAACCATCTCAGGAGGCCCCCCCAGCATCACACAGACTTATTTAGTTGTCACGGCAACCCTAGCACGGAGCTGCCCTACTCCAGATGAATGAACAGAGGCTCAGAGACGAGCATCTCACAGCCAGGCCCGGGGTATAGACCCAGGTCTGGCTGCACCTGCTCCAGGACTCGGTTTGTGCCGACAGCCAAGCACTCAGCAAGCACCTGTGAACGGGGTGCTGCTATCCCCATTTTACCACTGCGGAAAGGGAGCCAAGGCATAAATGACTTGCCCACGGCCGCAGTGGCAGGGCCGGGCTCACCCCTGCCCACTGACTCCAGAGCCTGTGGCCTCTGCCACATCCCCACGGCAGAGGCTCCCCTAGGACCTGAACCCAGAAGGTGGAACTCTGCTGTCTCCTTCGCCCCACCAGGGGACAGAGCATGCAGCCCCATGTTTGGGAGGGGACAGTGTGGGAAACAGCCCAGGCCGACACCTCGCTGAGCCAAGGGTTCCCAGGGCCAGGAGGCCTGGGAGGGCACTGAAGCCCACCCCCAAACTCACTGGAAACCTCAGGCAGCACCTGCACAAGGTCAGGGAAGGAGTTCAGCGCCTGACGCACCTGCAGGGGTGAGACAGGCACAGGTAGCGGGTGGGGATGGGGGTGGGGTGGGGAAGTCACAGGCACTTGTGGCCACATGTGGGTACCTAAGCATGGGGCAGGGGGACATCATGCCCAAAAGAGACCACAGGGGCCAAGAACTTAAGCAGATCTGACACCATTAACAAACCCTTGTCCTGAGGCATATCTAGACTTGAGTCAGCCCCTGTCCTGACCCCGCGGCAGCAGCTCGCGGTCTGAGACTCGCCTTGGTGCTGGGGCAGGGGCCCAGCCCAGCCTGGCACAGCCAGCAAAGCTGTGTCTTGGAGAAGAATCTGTTAAAATTCATCCAGGACAAAAGTACAGCTGTGCCTGGGAGGGGGTCAGTACCCAGGGGACAGGGGGCTTGAGGACCTTTAGTGAGGCAGGAGTCAGGACAGGAAGCACCCGTGAGAGCAGCATGGCAGCATCCTGCCCAAGGCCAGGCTACGAACCCAGGGAACGCCCTGTCCAGCCCAAACCACTCCCGCCACAGCCTAGACGCCATCCCTATGCAAATGGAAGGAGGGTGGGCAGGAAGGCAGGGCCAGGAGACCCCCAGACCCCTCTTCCCTCCCATCCAAGCTGGCTCCCCATCCCCTACCAGAAAGAGGTGAAGTCTTCCCCAGGATACAGCCTCAGGGGAGGAAGCTGCAGTGAGGTGAGAAACAGCCAAGGTCCTACTCTGTCCCTACCAGTCGGGTGACCTTGGGCAAGTTGCCTTCTTTATCTGGGGCCAGGGAGAGTCACGGCAGAAGGGCCGGGTTAAGAGAGTCCAACCCTGGAGTCTACAGCTACCCACGGAGAGGACTCCCCATCCTCCCAATTCTGTTCCCAGCACATGCTGCTAGGATGACATCCTCCCGGAGCAGAGGCTGTGGGTGGCACCTGTTCCTTCAGGCTGTTTGGCGGGTTTGGGTTGGCCTTCGTCATGATCAGGGGCTGATCCCAGGATCACAAAGGTGATGGACAGCTTCTCAGGCTCCCCATGCTCAAGGTCTACCCTGCAGGGTACCAAAGCCAGAGGGTGTTGGGGAAGACCTTGAACAGGACTGCCAGGCCTCCCTGGGCCAAGACCTGAGCTCTGCCTGGCCATGGCAGCCCCATGTGAGGCCTCAGCCTGCCCCCCGTGTTGCGGCCCGGATTGCAGAACGGGGGATGGACACAGAAAGAAACACACAGACACGTACAAGACTGAAGTAGTCAATTCTACCAGTCGCTTTATTCTTATACTTTTCTCTGTCTGGCAGCTACTTCCTGGCACGTGACTACCTTGGGCGCCCTGAGGAAAATACATTTTCATTCCTTCCTGACGATTGCTTAAGGGAAGCAGACGTTTGCATCTTAACTTCTTCATCTCATTACCGTATGCAGGACAATGAGATGCCTTGGCTTGTTTGCAAGACCCCAGGCGCTTGGTTATCTGTCATAAAGCTATCTGTCATGAGGAATAGTTCTGTTTGGCCAACAGGCCGGCCCGGGCCTATTGACCTCTGGCGCCAAGGAGAGCACACCCACTTTCTTAAGCCAATTTTTGCCCAGGGACGGTCCCTACACCCCGTCTCATGGGGGACGCCAGTATTGCCTTGGAAGTCAAGTTAGGTAAGCAAAGACAGGCAGAGTTCCCAGGAGGGGCTGTGTGAAGCTGGGGCGGCCAAGGGCCTTGCCCTTTAGGAGTTTCAGCTATCTGGGTCCTCGTCTAGACCCTCACGCCATCCCCTGACACCCAACCCTAGGGACAATTCCTCCCTGCATAAATTCGACCCTCACACTCACCCTACCAAAAGCTCTGAGGTGAGGGGCCTGAGGATGTGGGAAGACCCTTCAGGAAAAGGTCCTTGGGGGCAGGGAGCTTTGAGCTGGGCCTTACAGCACTCAGAGGGGAAGGTGAGAGGCCCTCTCAAAAAGCCTGCCAGGGAACTCAGGAGGGACACGGATGTAGTGGTGGGAATGTTCTGGAAGACAGCAGATACCCTCACACTCACCATTGGAGCTGAGTGAGGCCAGGTCCACACGCCAGGAAGTAGGTGTGCATGCGCTGGGCACTTTGGCTCCCGCCACGGTGTGCAGGGAGCAGAGTCTGCCCCTGGAGCTCCAACCAGCTCTGCACCCAGACGGACCCTGAGGCTGCAGGGGGCAGGTGTGGACAGAACTCAGCTGGTGGAGGGGGCTAGCCAGCGAGGGAGGCCAGGGCCCCTCCCCGACCTGGACGGGGCTTGAGAGAGAGGCAGGGACCAGGATGGGTGGGGCTCGAAACCCAGGCCTAGTAGCCCCCTGAACCCCATGGGGCCAAGATGACTCACTAGAGACTATGGGGATTCCTAGGAAACCGGGCAAGAGGACAGCGCGTGCCTGAACTCAGGGGAGAGGACTCTGATGAGGGGAGGCCCCCAAGCTTGGTGTCCACTGGACCCGACCACTCAGGGAAGGGCTGGTCTCGACTCTGCCACTAAGAGCCAGGGCTGTGACTGAGCGCTTCCCACTCTTTGCCTCAGTTTGTCTTCTCTGAGCAGAGCAGGGACAATTGCATCTCACATGGGCCACAGGGAGGTAGGCAGGCTACGTCCAAGGGCAGACGGACCTGGGGCGGCATTGTGTGTGCTTGGGGATGGGGGACACAGGGATGGGACACAGACCACCCAGACATCACTTGTGGTCTGGGCTTGCTGGCCAGCTAGAGAAATGCACAGGGGTGTCCCTGCTTGAGGAGAGGGCTGGGCCTGGACTGCTCAGAACTGCCTCTGTGACAGGCTTGTCCCATCCTCCAGTCACACTCTTGAGCTGGGAGCCACCCACCCAGGGAGCTCACCTGAGCCTGTGGCCCCTCCCCCACAGTGAGCACCATAAAAGGGATGCAGAAACGCCAGGCACTGTCCCCAGCTGGCTGTGGCTTCCTGGAGTGGCCGCCATGACCCTGGGTGAGTCAGGATGGGGCTCCCAGGGTGGGATGCCTGGTGGGAACACGGCAGGCGTCCTGACTGCTGGTTGCTGGTTTGTTGGGGCTGAGCCCCTCTGCCCAGGGGGCCTTGGAGACACCTCCACCGTCCAGCTCCATGCAGGGAGCCAGGGCCTGGGGCCACGTAGCCTTTCTGCTTGAGAAGAGCATCCATCCTACGGGTCATCACACCTCTGCCCCGGGCTCAAGTGTCCAAGATGTGGAAGGGCCAACAGAAAGCAGGGGGCTGTGGGTCCCTCAGCAGTCATGGGCCTTGGTGAACAGATGCCCTCAAGGGTGAGAGGGAAGGGCATCTGGGCTGTGTCCCCCTGAAGTCTGTGGTGCCAGGCTCCAGAGGGGTATCTGGGAGGGAGACTGGCACAAGAGGAACTGTTCCAGAAGTCTTGGGCACCTCCTCTGCAGAGGCGGGCCCAGCTGGAGGTTTAGGGCCCACGTCATGGCGGTGGGCCTGCGGGCCACATGGGAGCGAGGCTGCCTGCTGGGACTGCAAGGGAAGTCTGATGTCAAACAGTGGCATCAGCTGAGCTGGCAGAGCCAACAGTCCCAAGGAATGCTGGAGGCCACGCTGCCAGGGGCTTGGGGCTGGGACAGGGGTCAAAACTAACTCCAGATGGGACAGCACTCAAAGGTCCAGAAGGTGGCTCCAAGCTGGCAACACATGGAAGGGGCCGGGCTACCAGAAGCTGGGGCCTTGCACGGCTGCTGAGCTGGAAGACTGCACTGGGGAGGCAGCAGGCAGATCTGGTGAGGACCGAAGTTTTAGCAGCTGGGGACTTGCTGCCAGCTAGGCTTGGCAGTGCCAGGGTGGTGATGTGCAGGGCTGAGGTCCTGGTGTGTCCACAGGGCCAGGAGGTGGCAAGCTGAGGGGTGGCAGCAAAGACTGGACAGGGCTACCTGGCTGTCCTGCATGGGGGAGGCGGCGAGCCTTGTGGAAGGCAGGCAGAGCCCACGCCTCCCTGAGTAGGGGCTGTCTCCAGGGTCTCTTGCCCCTCAAGGTGCTGGGAGCCCAGGCCTCACCGAGGAGGGGTCAGAAGGAAGGGCCAAGGCCTCAGCAGACGTGAGGCTGGCAGAAGCGCCTGGCGTCTGTGCTGTGAAGGTAAAGCCCCAGCCCCTCTGAGAGGGGTGCTTGGGTCTGAGAGGTTTGTACGGTTTGAGGAGATGCAGCCACCAAGCTTGGGGTTCCAGGGATTACAGATAGAAGAGCAGCTAGGGGCTACAGTTAGGGCTTGGAGAGGGGCCTGCCCTGGCCCCATCGCCCTGATCTGAGAAGGAAAAGGGTCTACAGATGCCTATATCTGATGGCTCTTGCAGAAAGAAGCAAGGGACTCCCTGCTGGCCTTGAAAGCATAGAATAGGCCTCTCAGGGTCCTTCCAGGGGCTCAGGAGATCAGCACCCACTTCCTAGGAGCCCAGGTTCTCATTATCCCAAGAAGTCACAGGGGCCTGGGAGGCAGACCCCTCCAGGACAGAGGTGGGGGGCTGGCCGCAGCTGGGGGTTGTACATCAGGGAGGGGTGGAGAGCTCCGCGGTCCCAGGAGCCTCTGAGTGGGCAGTGGCCAGAATGCCCAGAGTTGGGGTCCCCACAGAGGCAGCAGTGTACTGACTCGTGGAGCACGCACCTTCGGTCCAGCACAGGGGTTCGTGTCCAGCTGGAGAGGAGACAGGAGGGGCCCTGCAGCACCGTCCCTGGCCCTAGGGCGGTCCTCATCTCTGGAAGCAGAGAGGGGGCCTAGAAGGGCTGCACTGGGCTGGGCTGGGGGCTCCCTCTCTGGGGGTACCTGGACATGGGGTCTAGGGGAGCTGGCCAGGGACAACAGCCAGTAGCCATTGTCCGCCGGCTGGGGCTTCCCGGCGGCCTTCCTCACAGCCATGCCCGCCCCAGGCCTCCTCGACTGGGGCAGCAGGCTGGGCTGAGGGTTCGGCCCCATGGGCTGGAAGCACCCCCGTCTCCAGCAAGGCAGCTGTGGGCGGAGAGGAGACACAGCCAGTTAGGTCAGAGGTGGGCCCTCCTCCCAGCATGGGGGGTTGGAGGAGATGCTCAACCCAGACCCCTCAGTGAGAACAAGCCAGGGGAAGAGGCACCTGGAGCTCACCAAGGGGGTGGGGGTCTTGGTGACCACCCCCGACACAGCCCTCCCCACCCCCCCAACTCCCCTCCTCTCCCAAGACACCACTCCCACTCGCCTCCTCGTAGGCATAACTCCATCCGCAAAGCCGGCCGCTGGTCCTCAGCCTTTTGTTCCGGGCTGGGGTGCCAGGTGGGGCATCCAGGAGCCTGGGCCCCACCCGAGCTGGAGCCGCACCTGAGCCCCATCTGACTAACTTAGGGCACGAGATGCACTTGTGGGCCCGGCAAGGCCTCTCGCGGCAGACGGAGCCCAGCTGAGGGCCGGTCTGGGTAGGCCGATGGGGGCTGAGCAGAACCAGGTGCTAGGGGTCGCACCCCGCCCAGGGGGCCCAGCACCCTCAGAACCAGCTCTGGATCTTGACGCTGTCCGGGCCTGCTGTTTCCCCATCTGTCACCTGATGGGAGGGGCATGGTGGTGGTTACTCAAAACACCCACCTCAGGATCATCTTGGGAGTTTGATTAAAACCCAGATTCCTGATCTCTGCCTAAGACCATTCTTGAAACCATTTCCAGGTGGTTCTGTCTGAGAAGCACTGCCTGGCCTGGTCCAGCCCAGGAGACTCAGATGGTTACAGGGGACTTGGGGGACCAGAAGAGCGACATTCAACCAAGACACAGGTGCGACCATCCTTGAGGGGCGGGGGCCCTGCACAGCGCTCCCATACTCCTTCCTGCCCTCAGCGCTCCTTTGCCCCCAGCAGGGTTAGTGAAAAGCTGAGGGGTGGGTGGTGCCCGGGGTAGGGCGGGGGTAGGGCCCTGCCGCTGTCAGGCAAGGAGTGGCAGAGTTCCGTTCCTGCCCCACAGCCCAGGCTGGGCTCCTCCCTACGCCTAGAACCTCGGGGCAGGGCGAGGTCTCTCCCCTCCTGGGTGGGGCTCCTGGGCCAGAGCTGTCTCCTGGGGGCAGCCACCTCCCTCCAGCATGTCCGCTCTACACTCCAACCCGGCCACCACCGCACCGCTACAGACCCTCTGGGCTACAGCCATTGGCATGCCTCGCGCCTGCAATGGAGAGCAGGGCCTGGAAAGGGGTGAAAGTGTTTTCCGTCCCTTCAAACCCCTCACCCTTTCTGAGAACTAAAACCTGCATCCCTGCCTCAGGCCAGTGGTCAGGAGGGGCAGGGAGCATCCTTTGTGTCACAGGAGATGGCTTGAGGGGATCGTCCTGGTGTCTTGCTGAAGATGAGATGACTCAGAGCGGAACCTTTAAAACTCCGCACTTCTGCTCACAGGCAGGACATTGGTACTTGGAGACAGGAGTCTGCCAGCCTCCTCGTTTGCCCGAAAATTAATAAACCCCTATTTCCTTCTCCTCGAACCACTTGTCCTCGCTCTTCTGTGGCCTCGAGCACAAGTGCTGGCGTGTGGCAGGGGCACAGGTATGTGAGGGAGGGAGGAAGGGAAGGAGGGGGGATGGATGGAAAGCGGGGGGGCTGCCCAGGGCTGGGGAAGCCAGGCCGCACAGCTCCCCCTCTGCAGCGGTTCTCTCCTCCCCATGGGAGCAGCCACAAGGGACTCCAACTCTGCCCTTCAGCATTCTGTAAACACGTCCCATGCTCTATTCTTCAGGTTGTGGGTTTGAGCGAGCTGAGATATGACACTGGACTTGAAGCCAGGCTTCCCAGCCCCACCCAGGTCCCTTTTAGTTCCCGGAGCTCCAGCCCCACCCTCCCTCCAGCCAGGGATTCCTACTCAGACCCTGCTAGGCGTGTGTTCTTGCTACTTCCTATTAATACTTGTTTCCAAGGCCCTGTGCAGGCATCACCTTTTCTGGTACCCAAGGACACCTTCCTCCAGCTTGTCACTGCAGGGGCCAGAGTGTGCTGTGGTGGCCTGTTCCCTCACAGGCCAGGTAACTCTGCTTGCACAGTGTACAGCACTTCAAACCCTGGCCTAGTGCAAGGCTAGGCTGGTACAGGAGGGTAGTGTGGGCCCACCTAGATGCTGGGTAGACCTAACAAGTCCTCGAGGACTGGCCCCTGCCCATGCAGAGTGGGAAACCAGACCCAGGCAGCTACCCTGGCTGCCCTAAGAACAAACCTCTGTGGTAACAGAGCCCAGCAAGGGCAGAGTCTCTGGAGGGGCTGCCAGTGGCCCACCAGCTAAGGTCATTGGGATGTACGGTCACCAGCATGACGGGGTGACAGTTCCAGCCAGTGAAGGGCATGTTTTTGGTCCTGAGAGAGGGGCAAGTGCCAGCACCTGGTGACCAGTACTTCTCACTGGGCAGTAGGCCACTGACCAACCCCCACCAGGATGTGCAGGCCACAGGCAGCCAGCACAGCAGTGCTCGAGACACTTCGCACCTTCCAAGCTGGGACGGGGAAAGGCCAGGCACACAGTAATGAAGGATTAAACCACCCCCCACAAACACAGCCAGGCCCCGTTCCAAAAACAACCCGGATGCTTTAATGGCCTTCCTCCAGGGCCCACAGGCTCCTCACAAACCCGTAAACAAGGCCAGTGCCCCCCGTGCCAGCCTCTGGCTCAGTCAGCACTCCGCAGGAAGAGGTCCACAGCAGGCCTGCCAGGCTCTGGCTTGGGGAGTGCCACGGTCCGCAGTCCTGGTCTTCGGAGACCTCCTAGGACGGAGCTGCCACTCAGCCTGCCTGCTCCAGTCCCTGAGTCCCTGCAGCTGCGAGGCTTCCAGAAACACAAGTTTCCAGAAATAGTGCGTGGGGCAGCAGAGGCAGCTCAGGGAAGTCACTGATGCCTTCCAGGGGTGGCAGCAGCAGGCCCAGAATAAGGATGCCAGCCCCAGGCCCAGCAACAGGGATGGGGAGTGGGGACAGCAGGCTCCCTCAGGAAGCTCCAGGCTGGGACAGAGCAGGGCGGGTGGTGACTCCCGGAAGTACGTGAGTCATACACACTGGACAATGTACCACTCTGAGACAGCAAGTCCTATGATGCATAAGGACTCTACAAGGAAGGTTCTGCTTGCCTCAGCTTCCCATCCCAGGCCCCGTCCCAGGGAGGAAGCAGAGACCAAACTGTAACGGGTGTGTCAGGCATCGTCCCCACAACAACCCCGTGAGGTAGGCTGCGTTGTCCTATTCTACAAATGGGGAATGAGGGCTCGACAGGGGGGAGGTGTCTTGCCCAGATGTGTCTGGCTCCAAAGCCCATGTGTTTTCTCTAGGAAAAAATAGGAAGTGGTCCTATCTAATAAAGACCCTCAAGTTGAAAGCTCAGGGGCTCTTGGCCCAGCCTGGGCAGGCCCAGGGTAAAAGCTGGGGACCCTCCAAGGTAGTTGCCCTAGCCCCGGCATTCACTCCTGGCCCAGGACTAGACAGGCAGAAGGGAGGGGTAGAGTGAGCCCCAGACAGCTGCCCAAACAACACCGGCCACCAGGGCTACAGGTGATGGCTCTGGCCACCCAGCAGCTGTGGGCAGGGTGAGGGCCGGTCTGGTCCTGAGGCCTTGTGGCCCCAAGTGGGCAGTGCCAGGCCATTGAGCCAGGCGGTTTCTAGCAGGCCGCGGAAGCGGGCCCTCAGCATGGGGCCAGGTGGGCTGGCACTGGCAGCAGGGGCAGGTGAGGCACCACCGGACCCTCCCCTGGCAGTTGCCTCTGCTTTCTCCGGGCCAGGGGTTGGTGGCTTCTTCCCTGGCTTCCTGATCTTGGGGGTCAGTGACTTCCGAGCCAGGGCTAGGCTCTCTGGCTCATCTCTGGCTGTGGTGGGTTCGGAGGGGGACACAGCTCCAGCCTCAGTGTCAAAGTCACCTGGAAAATGAACAAATAGTCAGGCTACAGACCCCATACCCTCAGGTCTCACCTCCTGGCCTCCAAAGCTATCCAGAACAGTGGTTCTGCTCTGCCCCAGGCCAGCACGGCACCAGCAAGGTCACAGATACCTCAACTCTTCCCCGTATGTGCCCACTGGCCAGACCATCCAAGCCAAAAAGGCGTTTCTCCCTAGGTGACACCAGAACTCTATCTGACGAGGGCATTGCTCAGGAGAGGCTGTTTGGATACAAGGATGAGAGGGAAGGAGCCCAGCAGGCCAGGAATCACTGTCCTGGTCTAAAGCCCCAGTGTACAAGTGGGGAAACTGAGGCACAGAGAGAGGGCCCTGCCATACATGAGACCCGCCACCTGTAGAGCTGAAGCAAGAGCCAGAGCCCAGCGGGATAGGGCCGGCCCTGAAAGTGCCGCCTGGAGGGAGGTGGTGGAGGGCGCAGAGGAGGGACCCAGAGCACTCCTCCTGCGAAGGGAGAGCGCTGGGGGAGCACTGGCACCCATGAGAAATGAAGGCAGAAGTAACTGGGGCACCCACAGGAGGGTGGCCTCCGAGGATGGGGGGAGGAAGTGGGACAGGGGCACCAAACTCTAGCCAGTGGCAGGACGCTGGGCCCCAGTCACTTCTTACCAGGCCCCAGACTCTTGCAGGCTGGAGTCAGAGCAGGAGGGGACTGTGTGGGGTGCCTGGGCTCCACTGCCTACCAGGCAGACCAGGAAAGGCAGACATGACCTTCTCTGGGCCCCTGACAGCCCAAGTGACAGGGATAGGGCTGGGCTGAGGAGCTCTGGGGGATGCAGGACACCCACCTGCACTCCCTCTCACTCAGAAACAAAACACCCGCACCTGCATTTTCTTTGCACCCCCTTGAGGTATCTGCCCCAAACTCCTAAGTGTTCAGGGATCGGGAGTGCTGGTCAGCCAGAAGCCAAGCCGCACACCTGCACCTCACTGCCCGGAGCCCCGCACCCTGACCTCGGGCCTCGATTAGGAAAGGCCCAGGGCAGGGCTGCCAGGATGTGGTTGGGCCTGGGAACAGTTTCCACAGGGAGGCAGCCCAGACAGGGGCTGGACGGTGGGAACGTGGGGGCAGAAGGGAGAGAAAGACCACAGAGGGGACCTCGGTGCCAGGGGTACTGATGCAGGAGAGGCAATGACAGAAACCACCTGATCCCATCACCAGCGTCCTGGCTGAGGAAGTGCGATCGTACGCGCCTTACAACACTGCGGTTGTGTGGTCCTCCCGGACATAAAAAGAGAAAACCCAAACAGGTTGGAGAAAAATAAGCGCTAGATGTCATTTAGTAGAGAAAAAGCAAACCACAAAAGTGTTCTGACCTAGGAGCACACTTCTGTGTAAGTTAAGCGCCCAGAGGGCTGGAAAAGCACGCATTCAAAAGGCAGCGTTGTATGGAGTGGGAGGGTGGGGGCCCTGCCAGGTCTTTGAACCAGGGTGCCCTTCACTGAGATGGGAAAGACTGGGGGCGGGGGGAGCAAGCTTAGGGGAAGCTCAGGAGTGTGATTTAGGATGAGCTCGGTGTGGCGCAGACACCCAGGTGCAAGAGTCCGGCAAGCTGTGGGTTATGCGGGGCTAGAGCTCAGGAGGAGAGGCTGGGCTGGACACAGACAGGAGAAGAGGCTGGGCTGGACACAGACAGGAGGAAGTGATCTTAGACAGAAATGGGGCCTGGCCAGAGCCCCAGGAACACCAAGGGAGAAGCCTGCGCTAAAGACGGGGAAGGCACAGGCAGAGGAGGAGGGAACGCAGGAAGGTGCAGCACCAGGGGAGGCTGAGACAGAGGTCCCGGGGTCAGAGCAGCAGGCTCTTCAGAAGCCTACAAAGGATTCGATGAAGGCACTGACTGATGCCTGGGGGGGACACATGCGGGGGTCCTAAAGCCCACCTGGGAAGGCTGGCCCCCACTGCCCAGGAAGGAGTTCTTAGAACCACTCGGCCCGGCTGCGACCCATTCACACTGCGCACACACCTGTCACTCGCTCACACAGCTCCGGTGGCTACTGGGGCTGCCCCATGCTCACCCAGCTGGCGGCGTACACAGTCGCGCCACTGCAGGCCCAGCAGGTCAGGGTAGATGTCGGGCAGCTGGCGCAGCGCCAGCAGCTTCAGCATGCGTGAGGTGCAGCCGTGCAGGGCCCGCTCCCGCAGGGCCCGCTCCTCTGACAGCGTGGTGGGCCGCAGCTCCACGCGATGCTCCTGCAGCACGTGGTCCACGGAAGCGGGTGGCAGCCGAGGAAAGAGCCGCTCCTTCACCAGGTGGATGGGCACGAAGATGGCGCCGGCCCTCACCACATGGGGGAAGGGGCACCACTGTGTGTACACGAAGCTCTGCAGCTGGGACAGCAGCTTGCTTAGCAGCCCCTGTACACCCTGGCAGTCTTGCCACGCGGCCTGGCCCCAAGGCCCAGCTGTCTCAAGCCACTCGCGCAGCTTCTCCGGTGGGGAGTGGGCCACTGAGCCTGAGATGGCATCACACAGGGACGCGTGCAGCCCCGTAAAGTGCTGCTCTGGGGAGGCTGCCGGGGCAGGTGTAGATGCTGGAGCGGGGCCTGCAGCTGGAGCAGGAGCTGGAGCTGGAGCAGGAGCAGGAACTGGAGCCGGAGCAGCAACTGGAGCTGGAGCCGGAGCTGGAGCCAGGGATGGAGCTGGGGCAGGGGTGGGGACAGGGGAGGCCACAGCTACTGGAGGGCTGGGCAGTGCCAGGTTGAAGCAGGCCACAGGCAAGGGCTGAGTGAGAATCTGCAGTCCAATGGGTACAGATGTGGGAGTGGGGGTGGGCGGTGCAGGGGCAGGGGCAGGAGCTGAAGTGGGTGTGGATGGGACCACGGCTGCAGGCAAGGGTGCCGGTCGGAGGATCTTGAACTTTCGGAACATGAAGGCCACAGAGCTATGGAAGTTGGTCCTTGGCATGGCCTCTGTGGTCGCTGGCACCCCAGGCAACTCTGGGGCTTCTGTGACTATCTTTTTCAGACCTGGCAGATCTGACACTGTGTTCCCCACATCTGGCACATCCAGGGCTTCAGTGGGCTTGGCAGATACCCCAGGACTAGGGACCTCGACTGGAGAAGCCTCTGCTGTGGGCTTCCTCACACTCAAGTCCAGGGCCACCTCCTCCTTACGAGAGCAGTGAGCCCCTGCGGGGCCCTCCTGCGCAGGCAGGGTCCCCCTGCGGCCTTTGTCATGGCTCTCCCTGGAGGCTGGAGCCGAGTCAGGCTCAGCTATGGCCTCAGGTGCCTGCACATCTAGATAGTCACGATAGGGAGCCAGGCTGAAGACGTTGTCGATAACAGGCATCGGTGGAGAGTTGGGTGGCCTCGCACCCTCCTTCTGTGGAAGAGACTGGCGTTCCTGGGCACAGGTGGGAAGTGCCGGTGGGGTATGGGGAACCGGACTGTCCCGGATGACAATGGGAGCCCCAGGGTGCTCATTAAGCCGGGGCTGCAGCTGCTCTTTCCTGCAGCTAGGCAACCACGTCTTCTCTCCGACTTCCTGGGCCGGCTTCTCTGCAGCCCTCACAGACTCCGAACATGACTCGCTGGCTGGCAAAGGCTGACACGTCCGCTGGAAGGCACCAGGCTGTGGCACAGCCTGCATGCTGTTCTGGGAAGGTGGTGTCCCTCCAAGCCCCGGGGATGCTCCATAGAGAGAGAGGTCATCCCGGGCATAAGGAAAACTCAGGGTCTGGGGGGCAAAGTCCAGTGGACACCGTGGAGCAAGAGGTGGCTCCAGCTTGAGGCCTGGTGACGGTGCTGGGAGGGGGGCGGAGGGATAGGAATAAGTGTCCACCCCCACTGGGGGCATGTAGGGTGTCTGGGCTGCCTGCTGCCTCAGGTAGGGGCCACCAAGCCCACCAGCCTGGTACCCAGCACCCTTGTGGGCTCCCAGGGGCTGCAGTGGGAGCACTGAGCTGTAGCTGCCCTGCTTCTCTGGGTGGCGACAGGCTGGAGGACAAGGCAGGGCCTGTGGAGGTGGGGGCAGTGGGTAGTGGGTGGGCATGACTTCCTGGCAGGGTGGCCCCAGTGGCTGGGCTGGCTGGGTCCAAGGACTGGAGGGCCCCTTGGACATTGCTTGTTTGGGGTCCCCAGAGTAAGGACCTGTGTACTTGGAAGCCAGGAAACCTGTGCTGTGGATGGTCCGATACTTCTCCAAGAATGCTTGGCATGGGGAGAAGCTCACCGAGGAGTCTTTGCTGGACCCTTCAGCTGGCATCCCATGCAAGAAGGTGCCATCCAGGGACTGGCCCTTGCCAGGAGCTGGGGCCAGAGAACACGGTGGGTCAGCTGAGGGCAACAGAGGCCCAGTCACCAGCGTCCAATCAACGTCCAGTGGCCTCTTTGCTGCCCCTTCCCCCAGGCAAGTCGAGAGCCCATAACACAGAGGGTTTCGGTAGACAGGTTTGGGCGCTGCCAGTGGTGGACCTGGGTAGGAACGAGCCTGGGGACTGAAGGGCAGGAGCTCAACAGGGCTGGAGTCCTGCATCTTCTCAGGGCCTTCTGCTGGAGAGCGGTAGAGCAGGCAGTTGGTCAGCAGGCTGTCTGTCCGAAGTGGAGGTCCTGCCATGCCAGGGGGGTACAAGGGTGGGTATGGGGTCCAGGATGCCATCCGCTCAGACCCTGCCTTGGGAGTACCCGCCACGGGACAGGAGAAGTAGGCTTCCTTATAGCTGCAGCGGTCCTGGCTTCCAGCAGCGGGGAGCAGGCTGTGCCCCGACCCCGAGTCTGCCTCCAGGCGGGGCAGCTTGCCATACATCACAGGCCCCAGGGTCCCCAGCGGCCGCTTCTCCGCCATTGCTGTGAAGGCTTCAAGCCCTTCCGGGTTCCTGCTACTCAACTGCCGACCTGGGAGAGGGAGAAAGGCAGGACTGTCAGAAACACGGGCTACACGCAAGCAATGAAGGACTGCTGCGCTCACTGCCACACGTGAGAACCTGGCCCTGAACTGAGGCTCAGTGAAGACCCGGCATGCACGCGCCACAGAACCGGGCAGCTTCCAACCCTACCTGTTGAGCCACAGAAGCTTCGTTTAGTGGATTCTTCTACACACACCCCACCTCGCTCCAGGAGCCCCTTCTGTTCCGTCTCCCCACACACAACTGCCAAGACCCCTTCTCCTCGGGGCTTCAGATTTGTTGGGTGCAGCCTGAGGCGCACCTGGCGTGGCTTACCCTGCCGCCCCGTGCAGGGGACCAGCGTGTCCCAGGTCCCTAACAAAGGAGATAGGAGGAGACGCAGGACGCCTGCCTCCCGCTACAGGCTCCTGTGGAAAGACGCCCACTGCAGCCAAGACTTGGGGTCTGGGTATTGTCTACAGATTCTCAGATTTCTTGTGACACTGCCCTGACCTGCCGGTCTCATGAAAAAATGGCGTACGTCAAACTCAGGTCCCAGCGCCAGGGGCCAGACGCTGCGATACCCGGCTTGGCTCTGGAGGGCAGGCCCGCCACAGGCGACGGGGGGCGTGGTGGGTACAAGCCACGCCCCTCGGCAGGAGGGTCAGGGCTGTCCGGCAGATGGCGCTGTGGTGCCGGCGGGAAGGCCCCAGAGGGGAGCCGTGTTCATGCCCAGCCATGAAGCCGCACAAGGCTACTCCAAGACACATGGGGCAAGACAGCACCAGGGGATGGGGCGTGCGTGTGCGTGTGAGAGAGAGAGAAAGTCCAGGGAAGGAGGCCCCAGTGCTAGCTGGCAACTACTCCCGTTGTGTTGATTGAAAAACTAAGCGCCAATAAAGACTAAGACCCTAAGACAAAACCAAGGATGGGGACCCAGGCCCAGAGAGGTCAAGCATGGGTTTCCTCAGCACAGCAGACACCTAATGACCCATGAGAGGCCCCGTCTGAAGCCCATCTCCTAGGGCCACACTGACCTGCCTCTACCTCCCCCTCCCAGCACCCTGCTCCCTGAAACTCTCAGTGGCTTAGAAAGGATTGATCAACTCAAGCATCACAGGTTTCTGGTCCCTTCTGGCTGGTGGTCAATGACAGCCACAGACTCAAAGCTAGACCAGAACATTTTGGGCACAGGAAAGGCCAGGGTAGCATGAGAATGAACGCCCACTCCCACCCCAGCCTGATGCACCAAGGAAGCCAGGCAGGACTCTCAGAAAGAAAGGTGACTCATCTCCCAGACAGAATCTGACACGTCAGGCCAGCCCGGAGAAGAAAGGAGGGTCATCAGGGCACAGGTGACAGTACCAGTAGCAGTGTCCTATGACAGGGACCTGCATCCTGGGGGAAAGGCCCCACCTCACTCCCCAGGAATGTTGTAAGGAGTCCAACGGTTTTGGGGGTGCTGAGCCCTGCCCAGGAAGGCTCTGGGCTAATTAAGTGCTGGCTCTTCTCTCACCTCCCCCACATGCTCCTTGGGGCCTGCTCCATACCCACCCCCAGCCCCAGGAGTCCTTCTCTCCTGAGCTCAGCCCAAGAGTGCCCTTTGCCCTGGAGACTTCTTGAGACTGCGCCTGGGACCCAGCCTATAGATACAAAGCCACCTGGGACCCTGAGGAGTCTTTGGGGGAGTCTCCAGGGAGCCAGCGAAGAACGTTGGGGGGTGTGGGGGGGTGACCTTATCTCCTGTCACTAGGAGATGGAGAGCCCAGTATACACTCCCTCAAGTGAGGCCCCTCCCCTATTCGAGACTAGCCAAAATGTAGGTGCCTCTCTCACTGACCCACACACTGAGGGGCCGGCTAGCACTTGGAGAGGGCGGAGCCCAGGGAGCAGGCTCACATCACCCCTGGAGGCGGTTCTGTTGGTCCTCCCAGCCAGGACCCAGGGCAGGGTCCAGAAGAGCCCACCACGCCTGCCCCACACAACAGGGAAAACAAACCGCTCCGTGGCCCAGTTCCCACTTCCACCTCCTTGGGGCCTCGGAACGGACGCTGGGAGAGACCAGGAAGAACGTGGTTCCTGCCCAGCGGCAGCCAGCATCTGGCCTCTCCTGGAGGGCTGGACCCGACCAGCGCCGGTGTCCTCACACCTCCCAACCCCCCAGCGGAGGCTCCGGGCTCTCCAAAGCTACAGCCCAGCCCAGCCTGGGGCAGCCCAGTCTCCACTGGAGGGGGAAGGGTCCCAGGAGCGGCCTCCGCCCCCCTTCCCCTACCCGCCCTGCCCCAACTCTGGTGCCCCGGGCTCACGGCCCGCCTCGCTTTGGGGCTGCCGCGCACTGGACCCTGCGGGCTTCCGGGTGTCCCCGAGCCCCTCCCGGCGGCTCTGGGGCGCACGTGCACCCCAGCAGGCTGACACACAGGCCGCCGCCACGCATGCAAACCCATGCCTGCACGTACGTGCATGGCCCACATCTGCACGCACGCCACTCCAGAACTGCGACTCTCCTCGCTC
Organism: Propithecus coquereli; assembly: GCF_000956105.1. Classification (NCBI taxonomy): domain Eukaryota; kingdom Metazoa; phylum Chordata; class Mammalia; order Primates; family Indriidae; genus Propithecus; species Propithecus coquereli. Next base: position 526,709 of record NW_012139969.1, read on the forward strand.
GGGCCAAGGCACATGTGTGCAAGCCAGCGGCCCCGCGCACCCACCCACCCGCAGACGGACGCCCGCAGGCGGCGGAAGGTCCCGGAGCAGGGGCCGGCCTGGCTGCAGAGTACGGGCAGTTACCGCCTCGGGGCGATCCCGCCATCCTGGGCTGAGGCCAGAGGGTGAGTCAAGCGGTGGCGAGGAAACCGCAGGGCCGTCCCGTCCCAGCAGGGCGCGTCCAGGGCCCGCGGCGCCTCAGCGCCCGCCGCCCCCAGTCCCCCGTCCCCGCCCCCGCAATCCACGTGAGCCAGGCCCCGCGGGAGGCCCGAGGGCTCGGCCCGCGCTCCTATCGCCAGATCGGGCGCGCGAGCCATGCCGGAGCCCCAGCGCGCCACCAGGCCCCGGGAGCTTCGAAGTCCGAGGCCAGTCAGTGCCACGGCGCGACCCCCCCACTGGCTGCCACAGCCGCAGCACCTCGGCCAGGCCCGGCCCGCTCCATCCCCGGGCCAGCCGGCAGGGGCGCCCTGGGGCAGCGCCACCCGCCCCTTCCCCACG
>NW_012139969.1:527470-549403 GCF_000956105.1 Propithecus coquereli
GGCGGGGCTGCCCGCGGGGTGGGGGCAGAGCCCGGCCGCGCCTCTGGGACCGGCCCTCCCCTAGGCCCGCAGGGCGGAGGGCCTGCGTGGGCCGGCTCTCCCGGCGCAGCGGTGCTGCGTACCCGCCGCGCTCCGCGAACCTGTGCAGTCACTCCGTTAGATCAGTCATTCACTGCCGCTTTCTAGCTATGTGACCTTGTGCCTGCCACTCGACCCCCTGAGCTACAGTTTCCTCATGTGTAACGCTGGAATTCTGTCTTCCTCTCAGTGCTGGTGTTGTAACACATACGAGAGAGGTTGTACTAAAATATATGGCACCCAGTAGTGGCTTGACTCCCTTGTCCTGCACTGGTTGTATCAGGGGGCTCTAGAAGGGCTCGTTATTTTTTCTCCTCATTTCGGTCTAGTCAGCCAGGGCAAATTCCAGACAAATGTATCTCAACCCCTGTTAGGGCCGGCGGCTGTCTGAAGAAGGAGTGATGTCCCCATCCCCGGAGCAGGCCAGAAGTGAGAGTGCCGGGGGGCCGTTGCTAGGTGGTCTCACTGGTTATCCCGGAACCTTTGCCGCAAGTCTCGGACAGTGAGACAGGCCTGAGCACGTGCAGCCCCGGAGGCCGGTGGGGGTGGAGCATTCCCAGGCCGGATGGTGTGTTGCAGAGAGGGGCTGGAGGGTGGAAAGGCTGCCCCTGTTTGCCCTGTTTCTCTGGCCATCTGACTGTGGATGAGGGCCCCTCAGTGCTGCTAGTTTGACTGAAGGAATCTAGTCCCTTGAAGTTCCTGGGCTGCCTGAAGGCTGGGGACAGGTGTGCAATGGGGGGAGGGAAGGACAGGTGGACATGCCAAAGGTCAGAGTAAGTTCATGGGGCAAAACCACCCAGGCCACCTCCTCGGATCCCAAAGGTCAGGGCTGCCTGAGTCAGAGCAGAGCAGAACTGAGGCTGCAGGTTCCAAGAGTCACGAGCAGCTGGAGCTGAAAGAGAAGGGGCTGGACACTGCAGGTAGGAAGAGGAAGAAGAAGTGAGGTCACCTGGGGAGAGGGGGGAGAGTGTCACTCCAATTAGAGCTGGAAGAACCTTAAAGTCTGGAAATATGTGGGGAGGAGAGACCCAGAAAGGGTTGGGGCTTTCCCAGGGTCACACGGTAAGCTAGGACAAAAACCCAAATCTCCTGGTTCCCAGGCTGGGGATCTTCCTGCAGCCACACCTTAGCATCAGGAAAATGCATTCGTGTGCTGACAGCTAGGGGTCATGCCAAGCCTCACAGCCTTAACCCCAGCCTGCAGCCCTGTGGGTCACAGGCTGTTCTTCCCCGCTTTTGCTGCTCACCAACTCTGCTCCCTCTCCCCCTCCTCCCTGGTGTAGCTCCCATCCCCCACCCCTGGGGGCGGGGAGGAAGGAGAGCCGTGTTCTTAGCTCTTGGGGTCTAGGACTCTCAACCTGTGTACTCAGGTGTGCCTGGTGGTCTCTCCAATATCTCTGAGCCCAAGTGGGACCCACCCAGGCCAGGGTGAGTCTGCTGAGACCCTAGGAACCAACTAAGATTCTGCAGCCCCTGACTCTCATGTTGATTCAAGGACACCTGGCAAAGACAGCACCCCCATTAATCAGTATCTTGTCGGTTCTTTTTTTGGCATCACTAAACAGCCCGGACTACCAAAGAAAGGACACAGTATGGGAGCTACTTTGTAACTTTCTGAGCCTCAAATTTCCTCCTTGCACAATGGGAGCAGTGAGAGACGGGCCTATTGACAGTGTGAGTGTTGAGCAACATCAGGGTGGGAAACTGCTGGTGAGCTGCAGAGAGCTCTGTAGAGTGTCCGTGACCTCTGAGCTCCTCAAGGCTCTGACCTTGCCTTTTTCCTTTACCAGAAGGGCAATGTCCATACAAGGGGATTGTCTTGGGAGCCCCTGCATGTTTTTCTTAGGGCTGTGGTCTTAAGAGAAGAGGTGTATCAATTGGAAGGAAGAGTGTGCATAAAAGCAGAGAGGGAACAGTCTGTTCTACGTGGGCCTCATGGGTGGAGTTAACAACGAAATAAGTAGTGTAGAAGAGGAGGTTTCTCCCCACCCCCACCCCACAGGGTCTGCACAGGCTCCACGTGGGGCACACACACATACTCCTCCTCCGCCCCACTGGAGGCACTGATTACTTATCCTGGCTCTCTGGGACAGTGAAGTAAGAGGTCAGCTCTCTGAACCTCAGCTCGTTATGTTATGGTTATTAATAACAATGTAGCTCCCTCTAATGAGGCCACAGGCCACACCTGCTATTTACAAATCTCTTTCCTTCCTCAGAGGAGCTCCTTCACCCCAGAGGAGGGAGAGGTGGAACTGGCAGCTACTCTATAGGCAGAAAAACAGAGATGTGTGGCACCTTTCCCTAAGACACACAGCAACGCTCCCCTCCATCCTTTTGGACCTAACTATAGACATTGCCTCCTACAGGGAGGCTCCCCAGACTGCTGTTGCTGCACTCTCTGCCCTCTCTACTTCCTCATCCATCCCTCTCCCTGACCAGAAGAGGAACATCTCAGCAGTTGGGCAGGCAAGGAGCTCCTACTTGGAGCCTGGCCCTATGCCAACCATTTAATAGATATTGTCTCATTTACTCCTTCCACCCATATGAGGTAGGAGTTTGAGAAACAAGCAAACTGAGGTTTGACCTACTGAGCTGTGTGACTTAGGCAAGCCCCTTCAACTCTCAGTTTGCTCATCAAGTGGGCACGGTTACATGTTACAAGGTTCCAGTGGCTTCACAGCCAACCAATGGTAGCCCTAGAGGAGGAGCGGTGAGGCCACTTGTCCCCATAGCTAAGAAATGGAGATGCTGGGGTTTCCCTCCCCAGGACTGTGTGACTCCCAACCCTTCTAGGGAAGGCTCAGACACAACTGGTGGTCAGGAACCCTCTGCCACCTAAGCAGGCCGAGCCTGAAGTTGGGCTGCGTTGGTGGCCATCAGCCTGAGCTCGGCCTGTCTTAGGGAGGCTGGGCTGGATAGGACCTGGCGGTGGGGGCAGGGTCATGGGACCTGATTGGGGTGAGGTGAGCCACTTTCCAAAAGTGTGCTGCCACACCAGAGCTCCACTCTGCAGGGAGGCGGGTGGCAGTAGCCTGCTGCCCTCCCAGGGTGAGTAGGCAACGGGAGCCTCCCAAACTCCGAAGGAGCCCCACCCCCGCTCCAGAGGCGATCACAGTTGCTCGGAGGGGAATCCTGAAAACTGAGAAAGGGGTATGGGCTTTCATGGGCACCTCTGAAGGACTGCATCTGCCGGCCTATTGGGTAAGAATAAAAGCCCATTCACAAAAATTTAGGGACCCCCTACAGGGAGGGGTCACTCTCTGCCAGCCAGGGTGGACAGATCTTCCTTCCCTCCTTCCCATCCTTCCTTCCACCAAATACTGAGGCTCCCAGGCTTTATGCTGGCATGGAGGGTGCAGCAGTGGCTGGGCCCCAGGTGCTGTCTCCCAGCGCAGTGAGAGAGACAGACTTAAACAGACCGTGCACTCCAGCGCGACGGGTGCTTGTGCGGGGCTAGGGCTGCCGCAGCAGGAGAGAGGCCTCGGGAATAACGCTGCTGGGCCTTGGGTTGGGGGAGCGGGGGACTGTGACGTCCCTCATTCTGGCTATGCCAGAGTGCAGCCACTGGAGTCTTCGTGTGGAGGCAGTGGGAGATATTCCCTTCAGAGCCCTCCAGAGAGGTCTTTTCAATGCCCGTATCTGACCCTGTCACACCCAGCGTGGAGTCTCCTGTGGCTCCTCAGTGCCCCAGGTTCTAGTTCTCCACTCTGGCATGTCTCCAGATTGTCCCTCCCTAGCCAGCCACAGTTCCTTGGGGGACATAACTTCACACTTGGGATATGCTCTCCCTCCACCTTAGCCGCTTACCTGGCTTTCTGTACTAATTCCTGTTGGCCTTTAAGGGTTGCCTCAGGAACCCTCCTCCAGGAAGCCTTCCCTGAACTCCAGGCTATGTTTGGTCATCTCTTCTGAGGCCCCATAGCATTCCAAACTTGCCTCCATCCAAGCCTCAGCATGTGCTACATGTGCTACAATTGCTTAGTGACAAGCCTGGCTTCCCTCGACTGAAGAGGTACCTCCTCTAGGGCAGGGCCGGGGCTGCCCTCGGGCTGGGACTCCTGCTCGGCACAGGATTGAGTCAGGCTGTGGTCCGGACGGAAGGGCTAAAGTGAAGGACTCTGCTCATCTGAGAGGGAAGAAAGGCAGAAAAAGCTACCCAGGCCCAGAGATGAAAGCCTGAAGGAGCCTCTGCTGCCCCAAAGTCCTCTAAAACCCCTGCCCTCCCCTCTCAGCCTCTCAGGAGCCACGGTGCCAAGCTTCAGACCCGCAAGGGCCTGCGTCCAGCCCATTTCACCATGGGACAACTGAGGCCCAGAGGGGACCCACTGCGTGCCCAGGAGCTCAGGCAGGCAGGTCTAGAGGCCAGGGTTCCTTCAGGCCTGTCCTGTCTGCACACCAGGCTTCCCTCTTGTTCTGACGCTGCCTCTCCCTCTCCACCTTCCGCCCTCAGACCTGGGATGGAAAAACACCTGGCTGAGCTCCACCTGCCCCACGCTGCCTGTAGCCCCCTCCTTGGAGGCCCTGAGCCTGGGGTGGGGGTGGGAGAAGAGGAGAGGATCCCTGCGGAGGGGGAGGGGCTGATGCATTCCCCTCAGTGTTGCAGGAGGCTGACCCTCCCCAGAGCCTGGCCTCCTGCCAACCTCCCTGATCACCTCCTTTCCTTTCCCTGGCCAGGGCCTCTCTCTGGGGATCCCCTCCCCCAGTTTCAGCGCCCTCAGCAGAGCCTTCACAGCTGTTTCCAGCGGTTTGGGCTTGGGCAGCAGTACCCACAACCCTGACTCCAGCCCAGCGCCTGCCCCTGGCTTTGGCTGGGCCTTGGCCTCCACCGGGAATCACCTTCCCCCGGCTCCCCAGTTCAAAGGTTTTTGGGGGCTATCAACACAGCTCCTCCTTATCCCGCCACGCCCCCTCCCCCAGTGCTAGGGCAGCCTTCCCTCCTACCGTGGGGGCAGGCCAGGTGGACTGTCATCAAAGCCTTCCTGAGGCTGGCTAGGGCTGCAGGGTCTGGCCAGGTGGTTGGCTGCTGCCCCCTCATTAGCGGCCCGCCGGGGTTTCCGTCACTTAGGGCTGGTTACCAGGCAACCGCGTCCAAGGAGGGCTTGGCTCGGGCTCAGGGCTGGCACAGCCCTGCGGCTGACACGGGAGGCAAGCAGCCCAGTGGGGTGGAGGCTGGGGTCATGGTCAGGAGGCCTCTTGCTCCCAGGAGGGGTGGGGTGATGCTTCAGAAACTGTCACCATCTCAGCCTAGGCTCATAGCCCCACCCCAGGGAAGGGGTCTTGGGTCCTCAACACAAACAGCCACACTCAGAGCCCTCAGGTTTCCTGGAGGTTGAGGGGAGGCTGGGTGGGAGCAGAGAGGGGCACTTTTCCCCCTTTTGGGTCTGCAGGTGTGGCCTGAGGTGGGGGACACAGGGAATCAGATTTCCCAATGCGCAGGGCTCGGATTTAGGACCTAAATCCTGCTCCACCTCTTCATGGTTGTGTGATCTTGGACACGTGGCGCCTCGGCTCTCAGATGGGATGCTGGCCCTGTCTCGTGAGCAGCGTGCATTGTGTGACAGCGCAGTGTAGCACTGGCGCGTAGCCCCTCGGTACTTGTGCATGCCCCCTCCAAGCATCCCGCATTGCCGGGGGCAGGATTACAAGCATTGCAGATGCCCACAGGCCACATATGGGCCACCCACCGTTGCCAGGTGACCCAGGAATGTGTCACCTCCATGTCCAAGCATAGCCCTGCCCTCCACCCCAGTCTCTTGCTCCCCAATTCTCAGCTTAACAAACACTCGCATAGCTTTTACCTTATACCAGGTGCTGTTTTAAATGCTTTACAAATATTAGCTCATTTAATTTATTTAATCCATTTAATGGATTAAGTCACTTAATCCATTTATTTTATTAATCCATTTACTGGATTAAATGAGGTAATGCTGAGGTGGGACCAAGGCCCAGCCACACCCTCCCTTCTGTGCTGGGCTTCTGGCTGAGCTGCAGGCTTGGAAGTCAGTCCTGCCTCCTGCCTCAAGGCCAGCCTGGGCTGGTGGAGCCACAGGCAGGTCAGAGTTTCAGGAAGAGCAATGACAGCTAATTAAAACTTTGGCTCAGGGAGGCCCCCTTGGGGCAGGGATTGCCTCAGTCAGCTTCCTTGGGGGAGCCCTCTAATTGGACCCCTGGGCCCCAGTAATGATGCAAACTCAACCGGCAGATGATAACAGGCAGGGAGGGAGAGGACAGGAGGAAGGAAACAGGCTGGCAAAAAAATAACAACCCCTCCTATTGTGAGTGGTAGTGACTTTGGGGTCCCCAGACTGTCACTTAGGAGCTGTGTGAGTTTGGATGAGTTGCTTGGCCTCTCTGAGCCTCGGTTTCCTCTTTGAGATGTGGGGATAATGAAATGTCCAGCCCTGGAGGGTTGCTGTGAGGAGACATGCACGGAAATGGGTACTCATAAAATTGGAGCAGTTATCACAGTTATTAAACCACTACCAAAGTCCTTTCCTGTCTGTAATCTCACGGAGTTCTCAGAGCATCCTGGGAGGGAGGAGCACAAGCATTCGGCTGGGGCCAGGCTGGCCTCCCCGCTTTCTCTCCAGACAACCAATGGTCCTGGCCAGGCCTGGGTGGGGTGTGGCTCGCGAGGCAGGGGATGCGGGAGAGGGGGAGGTCGGGCAGAACCGGGGCCTAGGAGTGGAGAGGACACAACTGGGCCAAAAGGAGCCCGGGGAGGGGGGCGTCTGGTGAAACATGGGCCTGGAGACCAGAGTGCAGAGCTGGTCAGGAGCCACGGGGAGCCAGTTAGGCTAGAGCTGGCTGTGCTGAGACACCCAGGCAGTGGGCTGTGGCCAGTGTGCGTGACAGCCACACAATGCCCTGCTGTGAGTCGGGGTCTAGCCCTAAGTGACCAAAGTCTCCCGAGGTCCAGGTGCTGAGAATAGCGTGTGTCAGAAGGGTGGGCTCTGAAGGGGAGCCAGAGGCAGGAAAGAGGGTGTGAGGACCTATCCCTTCTGGCTGCAGCAGGGTGGGCTCACCAACTCCCCTGCCCCTGTCCGGGGAGCAGGTCATCTCATCTCCTATTTGTGAGGTCTCTATAGTCACCGAGCACAAGTCCATGTCCCTGGGCTCTCTGGCCCCTTCCAGAGGCCACATAGCAGCTATTCTTAGAGGGGCAGAACCCAGGCCAAGGTCCAGAAACAGGCAGGGCTGCATGAGGTGAGCCCCAGGCCCCTCCAAAATGACCCAGCTCAATGATGTCACCTCTGTTCTCAAGGCTGTCTCCAACGCTGCCCAGTGCCATGTCTGCCTGGGCTGCAGCAGGCCTGGAGTCCCCAGGACAGGCCGTGGGCCTCCCTGTTCCTCAGTCACTCCCCAGAGCAGAGCACTCTGCCCCCAGTGCTCTATGAGCCCTTCCCTACAAGCAGTGGCCTCAGAACACAAACCGTTCCCCAGAGAGAAAGCCAGGGCCGGACAGAGGCATGGAGGCGAGCGGGACACATTTCAAAGCAGCTGCTCCTCGGTAATAAATCAACAATTCCTGAGCAAACACAGCGCGCTCTGCGCCAGCCCTGGGCCTCAGCCTTTTTCCCTGCCCTCCGCTACGGCCCCTCTCCTCCCCTAGTCCCACCTCCTGTCGCCAAGCTCAGGCTGCAATTAGCTCAGCAATTAGCACCTCATCAGGCCTGTCTGCCTGTGAACAGCTCCCTGGGGAGGGTTTCAGGAGGTCTCTGTGACCTCGGGGCCCAGAGCTGGGGCGAGTCCAGGCTAGAAGGCCCCAGTCAGCCTCCCTGCTCCCACAGGTGCCTGGGCAGGGGAGGAGCATCTCTCAGGGAGTCACATGTGGGGCTGGGAGGGAGAGGACCGTCACCCGGGACAAGACATGCACAGCACCCACACACCGTCCTCAGCCATCTCTGCCTGTTCTGGGAGCCCACTGAGTGGTGCAAGGTTAGGAACCATGCGTGGTTGGGGCAAGGCAGCAAGGGGGAGGCGGGTGCTCTCTGAAGTACCCACTGTGCTAGGGCACAGCCCGGTTTAGAAAGGAACTCGGCCTCACCAGGGGCCTCCTGGCCTGGGGTCGTCCCTTTCTGCCTGGACTGTCTCCAGCTTCGCCCCTGATGCCCCCTCAGTCCCTGGCATCAGTCTTTTGCCTCGAAGTCCCTCAGGCCTTGAAGTGAGCAGAGTGCCCCCAACCCAGCCCGTGGTCAGGCTGAAGGTGGCCAGATTTTTTTTTTTTTTTTTGAGACAGTCTCGCTCTGTCACCTGGGCTAGAGTGCCATGGTCACAGCAACCTCAGACTCGGCCTAGCTCACAGCAACCTCAGACTCCTGGGCTCAAGTGATCCTCCTGCCTCAGCCTCCCAAGTAGCTGGGACTACAGGCATGCGCCACCATGCCTGGCTAATTTTTTCTATGTAGTTTTAGTTGTTGGCTAATTTCTTTCTATTTTTAGTAGAGACAGGGTCTCGCTCTTGCTCAGGCTGGTCTCGAACAACTGACCTTAAGCGATCCTCCTGCCTCAGCCTCCCAAGTAGCTGGGACTACAAGCATGCGCTACCATGCCCGGCTAATTTTTTCTATATATATATGTATTTAGTTGTCCAGATAATTTCTTTCTATTTTTTAGTAGAGAGGGGGTTCTCGCTCTTGCTCAGGCTGGTCTCGAACCCCTGACCTTGAGCGATCCTCCCGCCTCGGCCTCCCAGAGTGCTAGGATTACAGGCAGTGAGCCACCACGCCCAGCCTGAGAGTGGCCGGATTAGGATTATGGGCTCCGCTGTAAAGGCTGCCAGAGCTGAGGCCAGGGGCCGTGGCCTGTGGCTGTCAGCTCAGAGAAGGCCTCCTGCAGGGACGAAAGGAGAAGTGAGGCGCTGCCTAGGACGGAGCGGGCACCACAGCACAGTGGAGCGCAGCTTCCCCAGTTTCCTTTCACACAGAAGCAACAGAGGTTCCATAGAGGATGACGAAGGCTGGGTGTGTGGTGACCAGTAGTGCTATGGCGTGGGAAGCCAGCAGCGGTGGCATTCCAGCCACGGGGCAGGAGGCGAGCATCTGAGGGAAGCCTCCTCTTGTCTGCCTCTCGCAGACACAGGGCAGCGCCGGCCCAGGAGAGAGGCCTTCCTGGGGAGGGGAGCCCACAGGGCACTGCCCAGGCCTGGGGAACCAGTGTGAACGGCACAGCAAGGCCTGGGGTGGGAGGTGCTGGGGACCCAGACAGGCCTATAGACTGAGAGGCCACATGGGGCTGACCTTGAGCTGTGGCCAGTCATGTGATTACAGCCTGAGCAGCAGGAGACAGGCAAACACTCCCTGCAGCTGGGGAGAAGGCCTGGCCAGGGCAGAGCCTGACTCCCAGATGGGTCTCTGGCTCCATCTAGAAAAGCCCCACTGCTGGGAGACTGCTGCCTCGCTGTCCTTGCTCCGAAACCCCCAATTATGGTCTCCTTCCTTGCATTAGCATTGCCGTCCTACGGATGCTCTGGAGAAAAAAGGCACCAGCCACCTAACTCAGGCCCCAACTCCACCTTGCCACTCCTGGCTGTGGCACCTCGAGCAAACCCCTTAGCCTCTCTGAGCACCAGCGTCCTTGGCTGTGGGATGATGATCGTGCCCCCAGGTTTGCGGAGAGGGTCAAGGTTCCTATGCGCCTGGATCTGGCCTGGCGGGCAGTGAGCGCTCAGTGAACCTGTGTTCCTTTCCATCCTCAGGCCAGCTCCTGGGAGGCAGCAGGACTCTGAAAAAGTGCCGGTTGAAGTCTGCTCGCCCCCCTCTGGAAAGGAGTTCTGCAAGTCACAGTGGGGAGGCCAGAAAGCCAAACCCCCGCCCCAGTCTGCCCTTCCTCCAAAGGCTCAGTGCCAAGTGGGAGGGGACAGACAGGTCTTCCAATAAAACTCTTCTGCTTTCAAGCCTCTTGCCCCCACCCCCAGCTGTGCCCAGCCCAGCCCAGCCATCTCCATCCCAATCCCAGCACATTCGAATCCCAGCTCCCAACCCAGTTCTGTCCCCATTCTACCCCAATTCTGAGGAGACAACCAGGAAACATGCCAGGACAACCCTGGGGACAAAAGGCCATGAGGTGGGCTTGTTCAATCAGGGGAAGGGACTCGGAGACTCACAGGGCTTCTGGTCTCCAGTGGGCAATCAAGGGGCACCCGCTGTCCCCTGCGTGGTCCTCCTTGCCTACCACATTATCTTCTGAGTGGAACTCTCCAGAAGTCCACAGGGCCTCCTGCAACCCACACCCCCAGCACTGTATGCTGAGATGCTAACCCAGCCAGGCGGAGGGTAGAAGTGTCAGCCTGAGGTCATCCTGATCCCACCTCTGACCCTGATCTCTGTTTGTGTCCGGAAGTGGGTATATAGTGCCTCCCCCCAAAGCTGTGGCTGGAAGCCAGTCCCTGGGAGCCAGGACTGTCACTGTGACCTGATGTGCTTCCACCAGGGAGCTGAGCTCCCACCCCAGGACAAGTTGAGACAGGCCCCACAGAGCAGCAGGGCCCTCGCTGAACCTGAGCGTGTACTCCTGAGGCTGGGGCGGGGAGGCGTAGAGGGGAGGGGCCCACACTCTCTGCTGGAGGGCTGGGAGCCGAGACTGGAGCCCGGTTCTCCTGAGTTCAAATCCTGTCTCTGCTACTTCTTAGCTGTGCTGCCTTAGGCAAGTCACTTCTCTCTTTGAAGCTCAGTTTACACAGGTATAGGAATTAGGGTAACCATCACCCACCTCACTGGATAATCAGGCAGATCGAGTGAGATTGTGGATATGAAGAGCCCAGCACAGCCCAGGTACAGCGATGTTCAGTGCTTCCTGGAGGAAATGAGCCTCAGGGCTGTGGCGCAGGGCACACAAGCTTGCTGGGCACTGTGTGGCCTGGGACAACCCAGAGAGTGCCCCTGCTCCAATATAGGCCTGCCAGGGGCATTCACTGCCCCTCCAGCCGCCCCCAAGCCTGCAGCCTGCACCTCCCCAGCCCACAATGCCTGAGGCTGTTGACTCTTCCTATGAGGGTAGTATCAGTCTGGAGCCTTACAGTTCTTAATGACTTTGGTGGACACAATCTCCTGAGCTATGGCTGTCAGGCATGTTTTAGAGAGGAGGACAACTGAGGTGGAGTACCTTGCTCAGGATGGCACGGCCAGGAAGCAGCAGTTCCAGTTCTAGCAGTCAAGCAAGCCGGGGGCTCCCAACACCATGCCCTGACCTGGTGGGACTCGTAGGAGCTCAGAGGACCAAGGAGAAAAAAGATGTTGTGCACCGTGCACACGTGTGCATTCACATGTGCGTACACACACACACACACACACACACACACACACACATGGACCCAGCTAGGCACGCACGTGCAAACATGGCTTTTCACTCATTCTTTCATTCTCCCGCCCTCCCTCCCCTCTACTCTCCGAGCACTCTGCCAGGCCTGCCGTACTGGGTGCCTAGGCTCTGTGGGTGTCCACAGGACCTGCCAGTTGCCCAAGGCAAGAGGGCCGTAGAAAGGCCCCCTAGCCTCTCTTTCCAGGCCCAGAATAAACAGATGCTGGGAGGGTAGTATTGGAGTGGGGCGTTCAGTCACCCACTGCTCCCTAACCACTGCAGCCCCCAGCCCTGTCCCGGGCACCCACTGCTTTGGGGTTTCTGTTTGTACCCAGTTCCTCTACCAGACTAGCAAAGGCAAGTTTGCATCCTAGCTGTACCCCAGCCTAACTTTGTGACCTCGGGCAAGTCACTGGACATGCCTGGCCCCAGTTTTTGTGTCTCTAAAATGGGGCTGTCAGCTGGGTATGGTGGTGGGCACCTGTAGTCCCAGCTACTCGGGAGGCTGAGGCAGGAGGATCCCTTGAGCCCAGGAGTTTGAGCTTGCAGTGGCTATGACGCAGTGAGCTATGATGTGATGCATTGCACTCTAGCTTGGGCAACAGAGGGAGACCCTGTCTCCAAAAAAGAAAAAAGAAAAAGAAAGAAAGAAAAAAATAATAAAGTGGGACTATCATGCTTTTCTTACTGGGTATGGAGGGAAGGAGCTCTTGAATGAAAAGCAACTAGCACAGTGCTCACCTGCTCGCCCTCTCCCACCCGCCAGGGACAGGGCTGGCCCAGCCCTTCAGACAACTGTCCTGGACAGTGCCTCGATGGCTGAATGCCAAGTTCACCTAGCCAGATCCCTTCCCTCCTCCGCCCAGAGGAGGAGGAGGCGTGGGGTGGGTCACCCCCGACCAAGGTAGTTTCAACAGTTTCTGCCTGGGGACCTCCCCTGCCGGGTGATCCCTGCTGGGCACCCACCTCCCTCCATCCCCTCTTCCACTTGCAGGTCCTGGGCCCGGTCTGCCACCATCCCACCCCCACCAACCTGGAAGACCAGTACAATCCAGACGGTTGAGTCTCAGCCACTGCGACCCCTCAGTCTCCTCATCTGTAACTCGAGAATAAAAATACCTTAAGGCATGTTACGAGACTAAATTAGAAAACCTATGTGTCTGGTGTACGGGCCAATAAATAGGGAAGAATGCATAAATAAACGAACTGGGTCTTGAGTCTGCTCCCTCATCATAACGTCCCTGTGAGGGCCCACTTGCAAAGGCACACTGCCCAGAAGAGGCTGGCTGAGGGTGGCCCAGAAAGAGGCGGGAGGCTGAATCAGGAGACAGGACGAGGCCCTCAGAGGCCCAGGGGGCTTCCTCTTACTCAGGAGGGTCTAGAGCAGCAGCCCAGGGCTGTGCATGGAGCCCAGGGTCTTCGGCTTTCAGCAAAGGTTCCATGTAGGGCCCTGCCACCCCACACGGAGCGAGGAAAGACTCCACTCTCTGCAGACAGAGCCCTGTGCTGGACACCGGGCTTGGGAGGACAGTGCCCACTGATGTCAGGGGCCAGCTGCTACTTTGGCTGGGCATGCCTGTGCATCACCCACTGGGCTGCTGCAGGAACCCAGTGACCCTGGTCACTCTGAGGATGGTGGAGAGGCTTATGTCTCTCCAGGCAGACTCCCAACCCAGCAACTTACCTGGTGCCCATGGCCTCCAGGCCCCCTCCTCCCCAAGCAGCATCACCCCCCTTCCCCGGCCCCTTAGCCCCTCAGCACTAACTGGCACAAAGCAGCGCTGATGTTAAGCTTTGATGGAAGGTCGGGGGATGGAGAAGAACGACATCCCAGCCCAGCACACGCAACGGGGACAATGAAATGGTAGCCATCCTTGTTTGAAAACCCATAAGCTGCTTCCTGTCCTGCTACATGCCACTCAGGTCACGGCTTGCTGACATCTTCTTGGGTTTCTCACTCCCTCCTGGCACCTGTCTCCTCCCCTGTCTGAAATGCTTGTTCTTTCGCTCTCATTTGTGGCAAGTTAGCCCTCAACCCCTGCCTCTGCAGACCAGGTATTAACACGTCTCCATTTTGGAGCCTGCTCAGGCAGCTTACTGAATGAGGGACACCTACCAAGCCAGGCTGCAAGCTTCAGCTGTGGTTTATCTTTTAATAAATTGCATCCAGGCTTAGATGTGTTCCCTTGCCCACCCACACAGACAGATGGACAAAGGATGGTAGCAGGATTTATTCTTCCGGGATTTTTGTTTTCTTCTTCCCTATGAGTTTGGTCACTTTCCCATCTCATCATTTTTAACCTGTCAAAGCTAACCCAGACACGTTTTGGATTGTGAACACGTGCCATAGGTTATCATAAGCTGTTTAGCAAGGGAACTAGTTAAGGAAAACAGAACACAATGGATTCCTCCAGCATTCCGAGGGAGGCCACGCAATGTCGCGACGCGGAGCACAAACGCTGAGCCAGGCTGCCTGAGCTTCAGTCCTGGTTTTGCCTCCTTCTCCCTGTGTGATCTTCAACAAGTTTACGTGACCTCTCTGTGCCTCACCTTCCTCACCTGTGAACAGCAGATCACAAACGTACTTACCTCACAGGGTTTTTGTGCCTGAAATCCAATTTAACCCAAATTAAACGAATTAACAGATGTAAAATCCTGGTGCAGTGCCTGGCGCACAATAAGCGTGACATGCCTGTCAGCTGTTGTTATTATGAGCCAGTTTATATAGGAGTAGAAACAGGAATGTTAGATAAGGTTGTTTAACTATGCACAGGTCTGGTTAGCTTTACAGGGCTATAAAGCTGTCACATTCATATCAGCTGCAGGGGTTAAACCTGGGTCATACCAACCAGGACCATCCCTCTAAATGGCCAGGTGTGGGCTGTTCCTCAGAAATACCAGCTGCAGAAGTTTGCTGTTTCGTCTTGTTTTTCTGGAGCCTGGGCTAGCTTTCTTTCTCAGACCTCAGCCTGTATCCCCGAATGATTATCAAGAAAATCTTTTAATCAAGCAGGGCCTGGGGAATGGGAGGTGGCAGAGAGGATGGGTGAGCTGGGGAGCCTCTTCCACCATAGCCAGATGGTGCTGGGCAGAGCTGGCAGAGGGCTCCACTGCCACTAAGAGACAGCCAGGAGGTGCTGGGCAGTGAGGACTGGGACTGGGCAGCTGAAAGGCGCATCTGTGGTCCTAGCCATGGGAACAGCACTCCACGGCCAGCCACGGTCCCTGGCCACACTGTCTTCTGAATCCTTGGCCCACATGGAGCTCGCTCCCTGAGTTCTCAGAGCCCTAGCAGGCCCCAGAACCCTCTGCCCAGCCTTCTGCTGGCCTGCCTGTCCTGTGGAGGAGGGGAGGCAGGACTGCAGGAGAATCTGGCCAGGCCGAGCTGGAAGCCTAGAGGGGCTTGGCAGCTCCCTGAGGGCTGGCACTGTGCCTTAGCCTCTCCACCCCCACTGCCCAAGCTGCTAGGACTGACACAGAGCATTCACTTAATAGAGACATGCTGATGTTGCTCCGTAAAAGCCAACCCAAAGATACAAGGTCACCTGACATTTGGCAGTTCTCTCCAAAAGAAATATGAGCCACATATGTTATTTGAAATTTTCCAGTAGATGCTAAGAAAGTAAAAAGACACCGGTGAAATTAATTTTAATATATTTAATTTAACCCAATTTACCCAACATATAATATCATTTCAACATGTAATCAATAGGCAAAGTTACTGATGTCTTTTACATTCTTTTATTTCATGCTAGGTCTTTGAAATGCTGTGTGTACTTTACACTTATGCATCTATCAGTGCACGCTAGCCTCTGCAGGGAGGAAAAAAACTTTTCCTCTATGCTCTTTTGCTCTGTGATTGGAGCCTTCTGACAAAAGACAGATTACCAGGAGACAAACTTTATTATGTATGCATACCGTACCAGCGAGGGAGGTAGCCTGCCTGTTAAGTAGTTAAAGGCTTAGATACCTAACTTACAGGAAAAAGGGAGGAAAGGAAGGGCTTCTATAGGGAAAAAAGCTTTCTTCAGGAAAGCCAAATGAGTTTGTAAGAGAATAGACAGAAGATAAGAAAGTTTGTGAACATATTTGTTTGCATGAGTGGCCTTTCCGGCTTCTTCCGGGCCAGGAAACTTCCCCCATGAGGGGACTTAGGGCAGCCTCATTCCCCAGAAGTTGCTGCGTTTAGTCAGATAAAGGAAGCTCCTAGGCAGCTTTTTTCCGCATCTGTTGAATCTCAAATGTCTTTGGCTTAAAATAATCTTTATGCCAACTCTGGAATTCCGAGCGGGTCCCCACTTATTTCAAGTGCTCAACAGTCACACGTGGCTAGCGGCTGCATTAGCGAACGGCTGTGCAGAATCGCCAGATCATGGGTTCCCAGGACTGGGCAGCTCCGTCCCTCCCTGGCCCGGCCCCTACTCTGCCAGGTTGAAGTGCCCACTATCTCCTCTTTCGGGCTGGCAGGTCAGGCTCCCATAGAAGCTGTTGATGTTGAGCAGAAATCTCCCTCCTGGTTGTGCAACCCGACACCTTTTCCAAGGCATTGGCACAAACCCGCTGTGAGGCTGGCAGGCAGGAACTTTTTTTTTTTTTAACCTAGAGAGTCAATGTCCTGCAACAAGTTGGGAGAGGAGGAGGCTAGGACACTGCAAGGTCGTCCTTCCTCTGTACAGCGGCCGAGGGGTCTCCAAGGCCCCTCGGTGGGACAGTGCCTTCAAGGACAGTGGCCTTGCGAGCTCCCACTGAAGTACCGGAGTCGGAAGCCCAGCTCTAGTCACAGCGCATCTCAGGGGCTGCCCCTCGCCCTGGCTGCACCTCTCCCTCCCCTCGCTGGGAGGCACAGAAGCCCAACACAGCCCGCAGGTTTCACGGATGGAGAAACCGAGGCGCGGTTCCCGCGCGCCCACAGCAGAGCCCCCGCCCTCGGGCCGAACCCGGTTTCAACGAAGTCCCGGGGGCTCCGGAGAAAACGTGCCAGCCTTCCCGCCTGCGGGCCCGGAGGGAGGCGCGCGCCAGCTCTCGGCTCCTCGGACACGGCGCTCGGGGACCGTGATGTAACCCGGCGCCCGGCTTGCAGGAGCGGCCCCCGGGCGCCGCCCGCCGCCTGTTTACGCGGAGCGCGGGGTGGAGCCCGCCGCCGTCCCCCGCGAGCGCGGCCGCGGTCCTCGGCCGCCCGCGACAGCCCAGAGCCGCCGGCCCGGTTCGCGGTCCTCGGCCGCCCGCGTGCGTGCTGGCCCCTTTTCCGTGTTAGCGGTTCTGAGACCCAGAGCAGTGGCCGAGCCAAGGGTGACTCTGAAAGGGCCTGGGCGCCCACCGTCTCCGTCAGAGCGCCCAGAGCAGTTCAAAATAACGTTCGAACCGAGTAAAAACCCGGAGCTTGCTCTGCCCGCGCGGCTTCAGGACAAGGGCCCTCCTAGCCGAACCTCCGGCGTCCCCAGCCGCGTTGGGGGCAAGTCCCCGCATCTTCCCGGGGCCGTTTTCTCCTCTGCACAGCCGGGCGCGCGGTTTCAGCAGAGGCATTGCTATGACGGTTTCGCATTTGAGGCACCCTGGGGAGCCCCTCTTTGGAGCCCCAGAAGTCTGCTTCAGTGGACAAAAACAGCATTTCCAGGGGCTCTTCCTAATTTTGCAGGCACGGAGGGGGAGTTTGTTCTTGACTAGGAAAGTTGTTCACACCCTGGAGGGTGGAGGAGGGGGGAGGGGCAGAACTGCTTAGGGCTGGGGCTCGCTAGAGGTGGCCTCCAAACACGCTTAGGGCAGCTCCTCCCAGCCCTGGCTCTTTCCAGCCCCAAGCCCAGGCCCGGCTCCCTGGCACCAGTAGGGGAGAGCAGGGGTCCCTGCGCTCACAGCACCCTCCCCAGCTGAGCTCTCCCACCCCCAGGGGAGAGCAAGAACAAGACAGTGTGGCTGGATGACAGTGGGTCTGGATGGAGCCCAAGCTTGGAGCCACGCTGATGTCAGCAAGAACCCCAGCATCTGTGACCTGTGCCTGCCGCCAGGGTTTGCTCATCCTGACTGTCAATTCCCTGGTGAAGCGGGCAGGCAGGCTGAGTGCAGATGAGGGAGCCCCAGGTCACTCCGCAAGTTGGTGACAGCTGTGACTAGGACCCAGACCCCTGGTCTCTCATGCACTCCTGAGAGGGCATGAGCCCTGTGAGCAGGAGCAGTCCAGGAGGGACTCCTGGAGAAGCCAGGCCCGAGCTAGAAGAGGCAGGAGACGGGCTGCCTGAGCTGCGAGGTGAGGAGAAAGGGGAGGTTCTTCTTACCTGGGAAGAGAGCAGCCAGGGAGCTGTAGGAAGGTGGAGTATGGGAGGCCTGGCCAGAGAAAATGGCCAGTCAAGGAGCATCAGCCGTCCAGGCCAGCCAGGGTCAAGGGAAGTTCTGGAGCAGGGGGCACTGGACAGATGCAGGATGGAGACTGGTGGTTTTGGGGCAGGGTTTCTAGATCCGTCTTCTACTTCAGACTCTCCTGTTTCCCAGCTCTCTGACTTTGGGCTTGTTATCTTCCCTCTGTGGGCCTCAATTTCCTCATCTGTAAAATGGGGATCAGCTCCCACTCTACCCACAGCTGAGAAGGTGCTTTGTGACTGGGCTTTACATACTTGAGGGTGAGGGGCTCATATACCAATGTGACAAAGAGGCTGGAGTCAGGGAGACGCTTCAAGGGGCTTCTCCCACCCTTGCGTTGGCTGGCCTCAGAGAGAGAGGCCGTGTGTGCTTGCTGGCCCCAACTCCGCAAGCTTGTCAGGAGGCCCCTGGGCTTGGTAAATATTTGTGCCTTGATAGTTCAGTCCTGCCTCCCATTCATCTAGGCTCTGCCTCAGGCATGAAGACACTAGGAGAGGACAAGAGTGCAGGGTTGGGACTTGTGGGTCCTCCCCCAGCTCCCCTCCTGCCTACTCCTCCTGAGCCCCCTCTTATTCCTGAAGTGCAGAGCCCTGAGCTAGGCTGTGCAGGAACAGGGACATATGGCTCCACGGAGCCTCTCCTCTTGCTGTGGGAAGAGCCAGGACTTTGGGTCCAAACGTCAGCAAGAAGCTGGCCTGCTGTGTGGTCTTGGGTGAGTCGCATTTCCTCTCTGAGCTTGTTCCCTCATCCCTGAAATGGTTTGGATCAGTGCTTAGTAACCTGTGTTCTTCCTGAGCCTTCCTTCCACTGCTCTGCACTGTCCTCCTAGAAGTGTGGGCCTGCCATATTTAACCAATTAAATTAACAAGGGAAAGAAGTTTCCAACTTTGATTGAGTGCTCTGTACAATGGCGTGCTGGTAAATGTTTAACAACCAACTCTAAAAAAAAAGTTCTGTTTTGTAGCATTTGCCCAATTTCTGTGCCGTGGCCGTTTCAAGCTACCAACGTGACATCACTGAATGCAGAGTTGAGCTCGTGAGAGCTGGCTGGCTGCAGCATGGCACTGCAGGCAGGGTTGGCTACGTCATTGGCAGGGCCCAGGACAAAATGAAATTGCAGGGCCCCTTGTTCAAAAAGCAGGGGAAAATCTTTTCCTTTTTTTCTGTGATCTCTCTCTCAACCTGTCAAGGTATTTTTTTTTTTTAATTTCCTGTTTAATGTCTCACTTCCTCTAGCATGGGGACACTCATAGGGCAAGAGTGGACACGCACAGCTGGGGAGGGCACTTTCGGGTTCTACCTCCTGTCAGCCACCAGACAGACACCAGGAAGCAGAGGCAGGCATCTTCCCTTCCCACCGGCCACAGGCCCAGCCACGTCCCAGCCTCCAAGCCAGGATGCGCTAGGTCCCCAAGTTGCCCCACGGAACATGCCATAGTGCTGCCATCTTGGGGCTAGACGGCCACCATCTGTCCCACCCTGACACTGTATGTGCCCTTGACTCTGGCACCTCCCCCACCCCCAGGCCCTCGAGGGAGCCAAGGGTGGTAGTGTCTCAGGGTGGGGCGGGGAGAAGGACCACGCGGGGCCAGGGCACCAGAGGGGGAGGGAGCGGGCAGCCAGGAACTCATCTCAGGGAAGCAAGGAGGTGGCAGGAGGCAGGACCACGCTGTGAGCCAAGGCGCCGAGCTCTCAGCACGAGCTCCATGACCTCGTTGGACTTCACTTACAAAACACAAACTCAAAGATAAAATTATGAAGAATTTCAGGGTGCCAATTTATCCCAATGCGTTAAACCAAGCTTGGGCCCCTCTTGGTGCAGGGCCCATCATCATTTTGCAGATGAAGAAACTGTGACTTCACCTGCAGTGAACTCATTACACTGATTCTATTGACTTCGAAGTAATTTTTGGAAACCCCAAATTTTGGGGCCCCAAATACTGGGGATGCAAACAGGGCCCTGTTTGTGGGCTGCTCCGGCCGCAGGGCCTGTATGTGGCATCCAAGTGAGAGGATCCTCCCTGAGGAGCTCCAGTCCCCGCATCAGCAATACCCGGAGTCCTGAGGAGAATCACAAACCCCTCCTCAGAGGAAAATCTCTGCACTTTGGGGAAGCGTGGGGCATTGCAACTTTTCAAACACTTGTCAAATAAAAAATACAGCCTTGTATGGAACATTTATCATCAACTATCTGCATTGTCTTGTTCATTTTGTATTTGCATGGTGCTGCTTTTCTCTTTTTGAAAAATTTATCTTTTGTCTCTAAACAGGTGAAAGATAACATTTTCTTTCTTTTTTTTTTTTTTTGAGAGTCTCACTGTGTTGCCCGGGCTAGAGTGCCGTGGCGTCAGCCTAGCTCACAGCAACCTCAAACTCCTGGGCTCAAGCGATCCTCCTGCCTCAGCCTCCCGAGTAGCTGGGACTACAGGCGAGCGCCACCATGCCTGGCTAATTTTTTCTATATATTTTTAGTTGTCCAATTAAGTTCTTTCTAAAAAAGATAACATTTTCAAACACCCAATACCCTGTTCATCTGCACAACATGTAATCGGCTGCATTCATTGGTCTATAGAACACCCACAACTGTAAACGTTTTCTCCATATGATATTTGTTCTGGGGATTGAAGCCAAATTACTGACCCAGTTTTAGCAAATTTAGAATATCATTATTGGGGCTTAAAAAATATTTCCACTTATCAAGATTATTTGTTCTCTTGAGGTGAATGACCGTGATGTCCCAGGCATCGACTTCTTGATAAAGAGAATTTGGAAGGGGCACTTCTCATACCGTGTTGGCCCCAGACCAGGGCGGTATAGGTTCGAGTTCTCAGGAGTGGCTACATGCTCTGGGCTAGCTGCTGGAGGGGACATCTGTCCAGGGAGGAGAGACAAAAGACGAGAGGGCAAAGGACAGAGGACCCCACGGCCTGTTGACACAAGTTCAGCCACGACTCTCTATGCCCCCAAGCTCTGTTCAGATGGTCATTCCTCGTTGAAAGCCCAGGCTCAGCCACGGCCCCAGGACTGTGCCGCGCGGTGGAAGGGGAAAGGGCGCCTCGCCGTTCCGGGTGAGCACTCGCAGGCACACACACTCTCCCAGACAGGCAGCAGCCCAGGAACCTCATCCTGAAGTGTGTGCAGCGCTAATGGACATGACCACTTTATAGCAAATTGATAAAACCCACCCGACTGCAGAACGCTGGGCATCCTCTAGCATGTTCTTCAATTGCTTTCCTCACAGAAATTCAAACCATAGACTGTTTGAGTCTAAACGAGGGCCTGCACACTCCTTGGTGATCTTGAACAAACCCCAGAGCATACCTGACTCTCAGTTTCTCTATCTGTAAAATGGGAAAGTGATACATATCTTCAAGGTTGTGGTAAGTATTAAACAAGGTGCAAGTGTGCGTGTTGATGTGTGTATGTCCAACACAAAGCTGGTGCTCCTTACAAGATGGCGACGCAGTGGCTATTATTATTATTAGCAATCAAATAGTAGAGAGAGGGTCCGATTCACTTATGTTTTCTGGTGCACAGTATGTGGTACCAGGGAGCCTGAATGCAACTCCTGGGCCCTGGCTGGGCTATGTCGAGAGAATGGCTTGTGGAGGTTCCCAGACAGCAGGTGGCAGGTGAGTGAGCTGTACTGGGTCCCTGCTGGCCTTTCTCCCTGGAAACAGTCAAAAGTGGGGGAGGGGGATGGGGGTGATGTTGGGGGAAGCCAACTTCACCTTCATTTCGCAGATGAAGAAACTGTGGCTTCACCTGCAGTGAACTCATTACACTGATTCTATTGACTTCGAAGTAATTTTTGGAAACCCCAAATTTTGGGGCCCCAAATACTGGGGATGCAAACAGGGCCCTGTTTGTGGGCTGCTCCGGCCGCAGGGCCTGTATGTGGCATCCAAGTGAGAGGATCCTCCCTGAGGAGCTCCAGTCCCCGCATCAGCAATACCCGGAGTCCTGAGGAGAATCACAAACCCCTCCTCAGAGGAAAATCTCTGCACTTTGGGGAAGCGTGGGGCATTGCAACTTTTCAAACACTTGTCAAATAAAAAATACAGCCTTGTATGGAACATTTATCATCAACTATCTGCATTGTCTTGTTCATTTTGTATTTGCATGGTGCTGCTTTTCTCTTTTTGAAAAATTTATCTTTTGTCTCTAAACAGGTGAAAGATAACATTTTCTTTCTTTTTTTTTTTT
>NW_012139969.1:549453-564898 GCF_000956105.1 Propithecus coquereli
GGCGAAGAAACCCAAGTGTACCGTGAGTCAGCTCCCCCACCTGGGTGAAACCAGACCAGTGCAAAGTAAGGGATGGGAATGAGCTGGCAGATAAATTCTCCCTCCTTCCTCTCTCTTTGGACTCTCCAAGGTGCAGCTCCTCCTTGCAAGCCCCTGGACACGACCCCATGCAGAGCTACATGCCTATTGAGCCACCTGCCATGTCACCCGGGCTTGTTGGACGCTGTGGCCAGCACAGTACCACATCAGCCACGTTGCGTTCCACCTGCCCTGGCCTTACTCCCCCATTCTTCTCTCTCACTGGGCTTGCACCTCCCTGATAAAGTATTAGCACCTTAGCCCTACACCAGCTTCTGTTTCTAATATGGGTAGGGTAGCATTTCCAAATTATTCCTATGATAGGATTATTCAACATAAAAATACTCAATATAAAATCATTCCACCTATTTACAGTAAAATTTCTATTAACGCATATACCACGTATACATGTTCCTTTGGGGCAGAACTAAAAGGGCCTTCGTACCTTGAGCTCTAGGTGGGTGCTGTGGTGATTTTCCTTGCTCCTATAGAGTCGTTCTCTCTCTCTCTCCAATGGTGGTGGCTTCCTAGAATGTTCTTCTGCATCAGATCTGGTTTGAAATTCTCTTCATAGCAATACTTAGAGGCTCCTGCCACAGACCTGCCTTTTATTTCAAACTTTAGGGCTGCTGAGGGACAGCATGCACCCTAACATGGGGGCAAGTACCACGGGGTAAAAAAGTTCGAGTTCTTATACTCCGCGGTGGAGACCTACTATGGTCTGAACGTGTGTGCCCCCCAAATTTGTAACGTTAAAACTTAATCTCCAAAGCAATAGTATTAAGAAGTGGGGGCTTTAGGCGATGATTAAGTCATGAGGGCAAAGCCCTGTTAAATGGGATCAGTGCCCTTATAAAAGAAGCCCAAGGAAGCTAATTCTCTCCTTCCATCACGTGAGGACACAGAATGGCTTCTCACCAGATACTGAACCTGCTGGTGCACTGATCTTGGACTTCCCAGGCTCCAGAACTGTGAGCAATAAACGAATTCCCAGTCTAAAGTATTGTGTTACAGTTGCCCAAACAAAGACAGGGCCTTTTTGTAATTGTTTCCTATGAGCAGTTTTCCTACATTAACGGTCAATTCTCTGATACCAGTGGGGTGTCCGACAATTCGATTCTGGCACTATCTATCTGGAGTTAGCAGAAGACACCACGAGTTAAGGGCTCAGTCCCACTTGAGGTGCTAGCACAAATGGGGTGCTCGGGCTACCCACACTTCTGCAACACATCAGAGGTTCCTACAAACCCTGCCTCTGGTTCCATAATTTGCTAGAATGACACACAGAACTCAGGAAAATGCTACGTGTATTTACAGGTTTATTAGAAAGGATGTAAAGGAACAATCAAATAGGAGAGATGCATGGGGCAAGGTATGTGGGGAGGGGGTGTAGGGATACCTCTCCCCGCACTTTGAAGTGTTCACCGACCTAGAAGGTCAACAATCTCATTTTCAAGAGTTTTTTTTTCTGAAACAGAGTTTTGCTCTGTCGTCCTAGCTATAGTGCAGTGGCATCATCATAGCTCACAGCAACCTCAAACTCCTGTGCTCAAGCGATCCTCCTGCCTCAGCCTCCCGAGTAGCTGGGACTACAGGTGTGCACCACCACACCCGGCTAATTTTTCTAATTTTAGTAGAGACAGGGTCTTGCTCTTGCTCGGGCTGGTCTTGAACTCATGGCCTCAAGTGATCCTCCCGCCTTGTTTTCCCAGGGTGCTAGGATTTACAGGCGTGAGCCACCATCCCAGCCTCAAGAGTTTTTATAACCCAATTTCCAGGCCCCTTCCCTGTTCTCACTGTCCAATCACATGTGTAGGCTGAGTTACCTCATAGCATAAACTCAGGTATAATAAAGGGGCTCATTATGAATAACAAAAGACACGTCTGTCACTCAGGAAATTCTAAGGGTTTTAGGAACTCCGTGCCAGGAAGCCAAGACATTGACATACATATATAATATGTGTTATATATTAAATATGAATGATAAAATTTATATGCAAATATTCTATTTATATATTATAAATTATACGTAGGGATATTATTCCCTAGGGATATTGCCATCCATTTCTTCACTGTGGTTGGCTATATGCAAATCAACTAAACTTTAAGTGTTCATCCTGATAGGATTAGTGCATATGCTGGCTGCACAACCCCCTCGAATCTAGCTACCATTCTGATAAATATCCACATTAGGCAGCTCTCATATGTTGATGCTGATAAGATGCTGTGGTCACTGCATCGCTGGAACTTGAGAGTCACAATTCATGCAGTCATATCCTCTGCACTGTGAGTGCGCTCTGTGTAGTTTCTGTCCTCTCCTCTGATCCTGTAGCCTGAGGACCGAGTAGATGAGCCATGAAGGCACCGTCAGAGAGGACAGGCAACTGGCCCAAAGGCCCATAGCAAGGTAGCGGCAAAGCTGGGCAGAACAGCCAGAGCTGGGTAGTCTCGGGCCTTCAGCCCAGCGCCCCTCGCTCTGTAGCCAAGGCTTCCCATACCATGACTTCCCTCTGCTGACCACGTAGACAGACCACACTCAAGTTAGTGTCCTTCTTGCCAGCCCCAGTGCCTTGTGGTTGAGGACCATCAGAGCCAAGAGGGACCTCGCCACCCCACTTTGAAGACAGGGAAACTGAGGCCCAATATTACATAGCCAGTGGGGGCAGAGCCAGAAGCAGGATTCACAGCACCTGTGGCCTAGTTCAAACTCAACGCTTTAAATTCTGGGAATGACCAGCTTCAAATTCCAGTTCTACCACTTATTCTCTGTGCCTTGGGCAAGTCATTTAACCTCTTTATGCCTCAATTTTTGCATTTTTAAGTAACAGTACTCACCTCAAAGAGTTCTTGGGAAAACTAGATTAGATAACATATGTATAAATGTTCAGAAGAAGGCCCGGCCTACAGTACATGCTCAATAAAGGTTACCTACTATTATTTTAATTATAATCATGTTGAGAGGAAAAACTTTTCCTCTACACACTTAGGTTCAGTGCTTGGGGGCCTGTGAATTAAATTCCCAAAATATTAACAGGCAAAAAGACAAAGTTTATTCATAAATGAAAGCAGGAGCTCGCAGAAAATGTGGTTCAAAAAAGTGGTTTAGAATTTAGGGCTGATACAACATCTTAATGGGGACGGAATGGAGAGAAAGGGCACTTTTGGGAAAACAAATGACTTTTAGGAAAGATAAATCGGCCCTTAGAAAAGATGGGAGATATGATAGTTTGTGACAATGTTTGTTTAAGTGACTTCTTATCTTGGTGTAATTTCACTTCTAGTCTCATAAAATGAATCAGTCTTCCCTGGTTGAGAAACTCCCAAACTCCAGGGAGGGCATTTATGACATTTGAATTCTTTTGGAAGGCTCTGCTTTTAGAAGATAAGAGTAGTTCAGAAAAAAGCCTCTTGCTGCATCTGTTGATTCTCAGACGTCTTCAGCTCAAACTAATCCTTACGCCACAGAGTAAGGATTTTGCACCCCTTCTCTCAGTACAGTGGGGAGGGCAGGGTAGAATGGAAGAGGGCAGGACCAGGCTGGAGGGCACCTGGCGTACTTGGGGCCTCTGCTCCTATCAGAGTTTGCTCAGGGCTAAGTTAGAGCCACTCCGCCTCCCCTGCCCCTCCCGCCCAGCGCAAGGGGGTGGCTGCAGGCTACCCCTGGGGAACCCCGTCCCTAGAAGGATTGACCTGGGGTGGGAGTAGGGGGAGACTGTGGTTAGGCTCGGAAGCCTGGGATCGGAGGTCCAGCCCAGGCCATCCCTCTGACCAGGCAGGCCAACCACTTTCCCAGCCATCCCCACGGGATCAAGGTCGCCTTCTGCAGAGTTAAACAAGCCAATGGCATACACTGGAACATTCTTTAATACTTCCCTCCTCTACATGATTACACAGCATATCAAGAAATGACACAAATATATTTCATAATAGCTGTGGTCTGAATGTGTCCCCCAAATTCATTTGTCCCCTCAAAATTCATATGTTGAAACCTAATCCCCAAGTTAATGGTATGAGGAGGTGGGGCCTTTGGGGGTGAGTAGATCGCGAGGGCTCTGCGCTCCTCAGTGGGACTGTGCCTTTGTGAAAGGGCTCAAGGGAGCCTGTTCGTGCCTTGCCCTGTGAGGACGCAGTGTTCGCCCCTTCTGCCACGTGAAGATGCAGTGGGAAGGCGCCATCTAGGAAGCAGAGGGCGAGCCCCCGGCAGGCGCCGAATCTGCTGGCACCGAATCTGCTGGCGCCTTGACCTTGGGCTTCCCAGCCTCCAGAACTGTGAGCAATAAATTTCTGTTGCTTATAAATTACCTGGTCTAAGGTAATTTTGTTATAGCAGCAGGAACAGACTAAGACAATAATGAACTAAAATTTGCATTTATCAAACCAAAAAATTATATGTCCTACTTTGCACTATTCAACTGTTTTAAATTTTAAACCCAAATAAAACCTCCAAGCTGCCACATAGAGTGACAGAATTCAAGGAACTCATGATCTGTTTCTTGCTTTTTTTTTTTATCATTATAAAATGTCACATTTATTGCTACACTGCTGTTATATACACGTCTCCAAATTGACTTCAGAGAGGATCGTTTAAAAATCCCAAATAATCCAGCCAGCTGTGTTGACATGTATAAAATTATTTTTCTTAAAAAAAAAAACCAAAACTTTGTTTTGAAAACCAGTTATCTTGAGGCACTCAGAGCACGATTTCCCCCAGCAACTGCGGTTCCACCTGCTACGCGTTCTCTTCCTTCTGCTGCTGGGTTAATCTTATTACACATATATAACTTAAATTATGTATATAATACACAGTTCCAGAGTCTACGAGGCCTTGGGGGGATGTGGCGGCTTCTTGGCCGTTGCCTGTCTGGATGTACCGGCAGGACCAGAGCAAAGAGGGAAACAGGCAGGTTCCCTAAGAGACAAAACTCACACGGCCCAGAGGGGAGTGGCCATGGAAGGCGAATCAGCCCCCAGCCTGGACAGCTCTGCTCTGTGCCTGCCTGTCCTCTGTAGACCCCACGGGACACTGGAGGTCAGGGGGCAGCCCCCAGGCTGTGGGATCACCCTACCTAGAGCTGGCCTTGGGGCTCTCCTTGAACCTCCCGTGGGGCCTCAGGTGGGGAGGGGAAGTCAGGCAGCCCTGGCTCTCCTGGGAGCAGATGTCCGAGCTGCTGGAGGGCAAACACAGCCAGCCTGGGGTCCATAAGGCCCCTATGTGGGGGGAAGGAAGATGAAGGCACCTGGCAGACCTGACCCCACCCCTGGGTGCCACAGCGACCGCCCTGGTGGGCCTGGGACAATCCGTTTCTTTGTCTTTATCACTGTGCTATCATTGTGTATTTAGACTCCATTGTTTAAACATGGGCATATGGGCCACAGGAACCGGAGATAAGAATTGCGACTAGAGTGAAGGAGAGACCGGTTAGGCGTTGCAAACGAAATGCATGCCTGCAGTTCGGTCTGCACATGTGCGATGGGGAACTCTCCAAATTGAGTTTCATGTAGAACACAATGTTTATTAAAGAATAAGCAATAAAGGTGCTAATTTGAAGCTTATTTTATGTATTATTAAAATTCACCAGTAATTATAGCAATCGTTTAGAACTTTGGCCAATAAAAGACTTTTTCAGAGAGGAGTATTTTATCACTGACATTACTTAGAATTACCAGCACAGGGTGAGAATAAAAGGCAGATAGACTTCATTCTATTTTATTAAAATAGAATCTGTCACTTTTGGGCTGGTGGCTGAATGCCACATGGCTGGTGTCAGGCCCCAGGCCTGAGACTGCTTTCTCCTTTCTCTTGTTCCCAAAAGTTTGGTACTTGTCCCCAAGGCTGAACGAAGAATGAGGATAAATGGTTTGAGGAAAAAGAAAGAGAAGTTCATGAATTTGCTGGCAAATGAGGAGGAGGGCAGACTCCCATCTTAAAGAACCATCATCCCATTTAAGCAGAAATACAGAGCGGTTGAAGGGACTTTTCAGCTTTGGGCTGTTCCTGTTTAACTGTGGTTGGTGGTACTGGTCAGTGAAGACAATCCCATGGCCTTTGCTCAGATGACTCAGTTGAGCCATCCCCTGTGGTTTGAGATACTAGAAAACAAAGAACAAGAAACACTCCTCTGTCCCTTACTGGCCTGGGGCAAGAATACAGATTTTAATTCCCAAAGAGTGGGGGGAGGGTTTAAAGAGACAACTTGTGATACATTTTGCCCTTTTTCAGGCCTTTACCTCTGGTACATTCTGGCCTCCAAGACCTCCCAACCCCCACCTCACCCGTACCTCCAGGCCTGGCAGGACAGCCTCCTAGACCTCGGTTCACTGAGACAAGCTCATAAAGATTGTTAAATTGAGGAAACTGAGGCTGTGAGAAGGAAGGAACATCTCCTGGGGGCAGGAGCCTGACCCAGCTCCCTGTGCACTCGGGAACTGTTCAGACCTGGCTTCCCAGGGCCATCAGGCAGGTGAAGAGGGAGGAGGGACCAGGACTGGCTGGGGCGCTGCAAGGTGATTTGTATCTCATTTGAATAGGCCCCTGTGGCCTCACACCCATAGTAGGCAGACCTATAGGGTCCTGGGACTCAGGAAGATCCACCTCCCCAGCGCAGTGTCACCACACTCCAGCTCCTTACCAGCCCCCCATCTGTGACAGCAGCCTCAGCCTTCCTGAGCCTGGTTATGAAGCAGTTCTCCTTGGGGAGGGGAGGGCCTGTTTGTCAGACATCAGACACCCCAGCAGCACGTCAGGGCCCTGAGAAGGGCCGCCCCTCACTCACCTGGGTCCAAGAGGCACTAGAGCGAGGCAAGGCCCAGCCCTGACGCGTCTGAGGGGGTGTCCCGGTCTCATGCTGGGCACAGTTGGCCTGCAGACCTCTAGTCCTGCCTTCACCTGGCTGTGACCATGAGCTGAGAAAGCAGAAGGGCTGAGGGATGAAGCCCAGGGCAGACCGCTGGTGCCCAGAGAGGAGGCCCGTTCCTGAGGGGGTATGCGGGGAACACCCAGGCTCCACTTCCCCACCCCACCAGCCCTCGCAGACTGGCCAGCTGAGATGGGAAGGGACACTCTTCCTGGCCATCCTTCTAGAGTAGGTAAGATCCTATCCCTTCAGTTGGGGACCTTCCGGAAGCCCTGGGAGCCCTGATCATGGGCTACTCTCTACCTATAATCCCCCAACGACAGAGGACTGATGAGCTCTCGCAGATCCTTATCACTGGCCCCTAGCTCTGCCGAGAGGAAGTCCTTCTTCCTGTTGAGCTGAAATCTGCCTCCCTGGAACTTACCCCATTAGCTGATTGGCCCCAGACACAGTCACAGGTCGGGGGGTCAATGGTGTGACATCTGTTCTACCAGTTCTGGCTTATGATCAAGCCCTTCCAGCTTCCCCAGGCCACTGCCTCTCAGCCCCACCTCCAAAGTCTGTTCTGTTTTTATTAATCACCTAATAACTCTCGGGGGGGGGCAGTGAGCTCCCCGTCACTAGAAGGATGCAAGCCAAGGCTAGAGGTCTGCCTGTCAGAAGTCTCCTAAGTGTTGGGTGGAAGCTGAGTCTCAATCCTACTGGGGATTCCCCAGCCCTGGGGGAGGTGGGAGGATAGACATGAGAGGCTGGGAGTTTGGGATCACTTCCCACTCTGGGAGCTGAGGCTCAGCGCCACC
This sequence comes from Propithecus coquereli, assembly GCF_000956105.1. Taxonomy (NCBI): domain Eukaryota; kingdom Metazoa; phylum Chordata; class Mammalia; order Primates; family Indriidae; genus Propithecus; species Propithecus coquereli. Next base: position 557,186 of record NW_012139969.1, read on the forward strand.
AGCCAGCCATCTGTCTTTGTTTTCTCCTTTCCCAAACAAAAGTGAGGAATACCTCCTGAAAGCAATGCCCCGCCTGCCAGAGGCAGGGGTGGGGGCCAGTGAACTCGGGCCTCCTGGACATGCAGGGAATGGGATGCAGGGGCCCAGTCTGGAATAATTGGGAAGCACCTCCCCACAAACACACATCCTAGCTCCAGTCGGCAGCCCCCAGACATAGGAGGATGCTGCATTTGGTTTATCCCCATCCCACCCTCATGGGCTTACAGACCCTCCAACACCACCCAACCGCCAGAAGAGGCCAGTGAGCAGGGGCCCACCCTCCTTCAACTAGACTCAGGAAAACACTGCCACGGACCACAGACCGTGACCCGGGCACAGAGGGAAGGCAGTGAAGTCCTACACTTTTCTGTAGCCTTGGCATCCACTGTGAAGAGAAGCCAGACTCACGCCAGCAGCAGGGCGCAGCTCCCTCCGCCCCCCGACAGTTCCTCGTGCTCCCTCCTCCCAGCTCCTCCCTGTGCGCATCCAGGTCCCTGCCTTACACAACTGCCACCTGGCGACCACCCCCCATGGGACAGCTAGACACAGCCCACCTGACGGATCCTGCTGACTCCACCCCGGCGCGGACTGTGCGGATGTGCCACAGTGACCCCTCCCAGTCACTGCGAGACCCTGCTTGCTCTAAACCCACCAAGTAGAACTCCCCGTGGGAAATCTGCTTGGGCAACTCCTTAGACCCCATAAGGGGCTTCTGTCCAACAGGTCCTCTCTCCCTCATTCTCCACCTGCTGCTTGCACACTCTGCTGTCTCTGGACTCCCCCCAGCCCTGCGGGCAGCCCTCTTCTCTTGTGGATCTGTGAGGAGCAAACTGCTTCTGTCGTTTCATGTGTTCTTCTGTGCTGTGTCCTATGTCCCACCTGACACTCACACCCAAACCCAACTCTCCCCCAACCAGGGATCTCTTAAACAGTGGCCATCTCGGCTTATGGCAACTCAACAGAGTTGGGTCTCCCCATGACCAAACATGACCAAATTAGAAAAATATCCCAACAGAGAGTCTCCAGGTTCAGGAAGAGTTTTTTTTTTTTTTTTTTTTTTTGAGACAGAGTCTCACTCCGTTGCCTGGGCTAGAGTGCCGTGGCGTCAGCCTAGCTCACAGCAACCTCAAACTCCTGGGCTTAAGCGATCCTCCTGCCTCAGCCTCCCAAGTAGCTGGGACAACAGGCATGCACCACCACACCCGGCTAATTTTTTCTATATATTTTTAGTTGTCCAGCTAATTTCTTTCTATTTTTAGTAGAGACAGGGTCTCGCTCTTGCTCAGGCTGGTCTTGAACTCCTGAGCTCAAACAATTTGCCCGCCTCGGCCTCCCAGAGTGCTACGGTTACAGGCGTGAGCCACCGTGCCCAGCCCGGGTTCTGGGTTTTGAATCAACATTTGGTCCCAGTCTTAGCCTAGCCTACTTGGTTCCCCCTGCAGACAGATCGCTCTAAGGTCCCTTTAACATGGTTTTCAGTTCCTGGGGATGGGGGTCCCCCATCCTTATATTGACCTCACAGTCCCACCCACCCCAGACCTCACCTCTTCTAGCTTCCCCTCCCAACAGGGCTCAGGACCCAGGGCAGGAGGTGAGGAAGACAGGCACCGGGCTGCACAGGCCAGCCCAAGGACTCTGGGACCAAAAGCTTTTAGGGCATTATTTGATGAGATTTCAAACTTTAGAGGCCAGAACACACCCAAGTGGGATCAGGGCTCAGCTGAGGGGTGGGGTGGGTCAAGTGAGGCAACTAGAGTGCACAATTTAAGGAGGCACTTACCCACAGGGCCCTACCTACAAGTGCACCTGAGAGAGAGGGCCTCCTTTTTTTAATTTTTTTCTGCTGAGAATGTCTACCTTTTTATTCATTTCAATAGTGTTTACTTTCATAGTATGATTATGTAGCACTGTTATTTATTTATTTATTTATTTAGTTAGTTATTGACAGAGTCTCACTCTGCTGCCTGAGCTAGACTGCCATGGTGTCAGCCTAGCTCACAGCAACCTCAAATTCCTGGGCTCAAGCGATCCTCCTGCCTCAGCCTCCCGAGTAGCTGGGACCATAGGCATGCGCCACCACACCTGGCTAATTTTTTCTATTTTTTTTAGTAGAGACAGGGTCTCGCTTTTGCTTGGGCTGGTCTCAAACTCCTGAGCTCAAGCTATCCTCTTACCTCGGGAAAGGGCCTCCTTAAAGTTCTTTTGCCCTAGGCACCTTGCTTGCCTCAGCCTAGTCCCTGCCTGACCTAAGAAAGACTGAGAAACCTAGTCCTCCTAAGCAGGCAGGAGTAGAGCTCCTTGGAACCAGGACCCAAGAGTTCCTGGCTGGCTCCAAACTGAGAGAGGGGCCATCAGGCAAACACAGGTAAAATGCTATGCTTCTGGGAGGTTTGCATGGGGTGAGGGTGGGAGTGGGGAGGCCAAAGACAGAGCACCTGTAGCCAGACTGCAGGGAGGGGGAATGGGTGGGTGCTGCTTCCACTGCACGAAGAGAAAACTGAGGCTCTGACGGGCAGGGGAGGTGTGGAGACAGGTGTTCGTGGGGAGGCGCAGCAGGGCCAGGCAGGTAGAGGATCTAGAATCCTCACAGCAGGCTAATTCTGCTTACTGCTCCGGCCACTTGAAGTGGCCCATCTTCCAAGCCAACCTAGGCCTCCTCTCCCAAGAAGCCCACAGGAGCTCTTTTCTGAAAGGATCTCCTGCCTTGTGCTCAACTCATCAGAGGCTTGGCCTGTAGGACGTTGGGGAACAGGACTAGGAGAAGACAGAGAGGGGTGAGCCATGTTGTCCTTTTCCAAGCCAAGGTGCTGGGAAGTAATGTGGCATGGCTGGGCGAGGCTCTCAGGTGCTCAAGCTTCACTTCCTGACTCGCCCCATCCCCACCCCCAGCCCACCTCAGTACTTAGTACGTGCCCCAAAAGATACACCTGAGCCGATGTGGTCTGGGATCTCCACTTGTTTTTCTGGGTGTTCTTAGGTGTCCTGCCTCCCCATCAGACTATGCCACCCCAATCAGATGTGATGTCATGGAATGTGCCCCCACCAATCAGTGTCCCTCTCATACTGTCACTTGGAGAGCAAGGGCTGTGTCTCTCCCTCAGTGGATCTCCCTTAGACTGAGTCTCTCCCCCTCGCCTGTGGGCCCCACCCAAGACTTTGTGGAGAAACCCCCTCCATCCAGTCTCCTTAGCCACCACCTCCGTCCCTGGTTCTCAGGACACCACAGGAGAAAGAAGAGGACAGAGTTTTAGAGAAGTAGCCAGGAGGCCCTGAAACGAGTGCGGTGGCTGTGGCCAGGGGCCCCAAGGAGCCCGCCCCAGCCTGGGTGTGTGCGGGAGGTACGCAGTACCACGGCCTCCGCGTTTAGGGTGCAAGTCCTTCCTCCTCCAGGGTGTATATCGGAGAAGTGAAGCTGGATTCAACACTAGCAGGAAAACAGGCGAACTTTGCTTACCAGAAAACCACAGACTCCAACCAACCCCACATCTGATCTTATACAGGGCACGGAAAGCACGGCGTTCAGCAATTGGCTGATTTTCAGCAGCCGGACTGTCTGCAGATTGGCTATCAGCCTTGGCGTTTCGGGATTGGCTAGCTTTCAGAAGAGCCGCTTGAGTAAGACCGTTGCTGATTGGCTGGCTTTCCGGGCGCGAAGTAACGTTGTCAGTGATTGATTGGGCCCGGCTGAAAAAAATCGGTCTGTAGGACTTGTTCCTGGCTTCGGACTGGGTCACAAAACGTTTTTTTCCGTTTTTGAATTTAGAGAATTTAAATGTTTTGTTTTCACCCCTCCACAGATTCCTGAATGCTCCCTTTTCTGAACAGCCAAGCACTGATATCTGTGTGCAAACTCTAGATTGTCTAGAAGTTAGAGTCTGTGCAGGCCTGGCCATTCGTTCCTTTGACGACTCTTTTCGGGGTGCCCACAGTGGAGCCCAGACTTCTAGCAGGCAGACTGGCGCCTTTTCCTTCCGGTGCTGGACACACCCCAGAGGGTGCTGTGGAAGTATTTGTTGGGGTGGTGGCCTGTTGGACCTCACACAGCTCCTGGTGGCTGTGGGTCTGGCCTCCAATAGCAGTTGGTCAGATGGGGTCCCGAGTGACAACTCAGCTGAGGGAGAAGAGAAGTGAGGAGCCTTGGGCCCCTGTTGGGGAGGCGGCAGTTCAGAACACAGCGCGGTGTTGCCTGCTGCGTACTTACATCAACCACTGGCCATAACCAGCTTCTGGACTTGGGCCTGGGTCCCAGAGCCAAGCAGGGGGTTGCCATTACAGACAGCAAAACCCCAGAGGGTGTTTCTGTGGAGTCTTCTCAGCACAGGGAGCCGGGTGGGCACCTTTGGCTTGTCCCCTCTATCCCCGCGCACCCCTCCCCCCTATATTACTGATGGACTCTGCTTTATTCCAAAGAGGATTGGAACATAAACATCATAAAGACTGCAGCCTTATCCGTCTTCCTCACCGTCGCATTTCCTGCTCGAATAGATGAATGAATGAATGAAAGGCTGTAAGGGGCTGCATAGTAGATTTGGCAGAACTGGTGTAAGTCATACTGTTCCTTTTCTGGCCCCTGTAAAATCCAGCCTCAGCATTCCCGACTCCGCCCCCACCCCACCCCCACACAAGGGTGTGGACTGCCCACAGCTCACCGGTTCTTGCCTCTGGACCCGGTTTGAGCCCCTTGTGACCCAGCAGGGCCCCCAGTCCACCTTGGGTGTTAGGATTTCTGGGTTAGTCGGCTTAAACTGTTCTAGAAAATGGCAGAGTACCTTTGGGGAAAACAAAATATATTAATTTGGGTCCTAGGTCAGAAAAACAAATTTATATTTGGCTTTGGTCTGGGTTGGTTTTGGCCTTTGGCCACTGGTCAGGAGAGTGAGAGGGTGGGGAGGATTGTTTTGGCCCTAAAGCAAGAGAAATGGTTTGGAGTCCAGCTCTGGCAGGATCATGTAGGAAGCCAGGCCAGGCCTTCCCCCATCTGGACTGTTCATTTCAACATGGATTTAGTGAGTACCTGCTATGTGCTAAGTTCTGTGCAGGTACAAGTAGACTCTGCCTCAGTCCTCAAGGGGCCCAGAGTCTAGGAGGAGACAGATAAGTGCGTAAAGTGTCACAGTTTAGTGAGATCAGGGCTGGCAGGGAGGGCAGTGAGTGCAGGGGCTGTGTGAGCCCAGGGGAGGCACCAGATTCAGCTTAGGTTGAGGACTAACATTAGAAAGATGTTATGGAGGCAGTACCTGCTACATTATTTGTATGGCCCAGTGGAAAATGAAAAATCCACTTTCAGTGGAAAATGAAAAAGGCCCCTTGCTCAGATTTCAGGTTTCAAGATGGCAGTAGCAGAGCATTAAACCAAGCACGGGGCCCTTTTGAGCACAGGGCTCTGTGTGACCCCACAGTTCTCACCCCCATGAAGCCAGCACTGCTAGAAGGAGGAGACACTTCGGCTGAGTGGGAAGGATGAGTGTGAGTACGAGTGTGCAGGGGAAGAGGAGGGGGCGGCATGGTGTGCAAGGACCTGGCAGTTCTGTGGATTCCAGGAGCCTCCTTTCCTCAGATCTGGGTCTTTTTTTTTTTTTTTAATTTCCGAGTATTATGGCGGTACAAACGTTTTGGTTACATAAATTGCTTTTGTACAGTTTGAGTCAAAGTTATAAGTGTGTCTATCACCCAGATCTTGGTCTTAATATCTGCCCAGGGGCTGATGCAGCCCAGACAGTCTTTCCCAGGCCTTGGGGGTCATGTGAGGTTGCCAACTTCCTTTCTTGGCAGGGGGTGGGGCTGGGAGTTAGGGAACACAATCATTTTAATCTTACATCATAACCTTCCCACTCATTAGGAGTTAAGTGTGCTTTTTTTTTTTTTTAAAGAAATACAAATTGCTTTGTGTATTGTAGTTGGCAAACAAATAAACATACAAAGGTGAAGTGAGAAGTCAATGTTGTTGGTTTTCCTAATTTTCTTTTTTTTTTTTTGAGACAGAATCTCACTCTGCCACCTGGGCTAGAGTGCAGTGGCACCATCATAGCTCACTGCAACCTCAAACTCCTGGGCTCAAACGATCCTCCTGCCTCAGCTTTCCGAGGGGACTACAGGTGTGTTTCACAACACCTGGTTAATTTTTTTATTTTTTGTAGAGACAGAGTCTCACTATGTTGCCTAAGCTGGTCTTCAACTCCTGGCCTCAAGCAATCCTCCGACTTCGGCCTCTCAAAGTGCTGGGATTATAGGCATGAGCGACCAGGCCCAGCCTGGTTTCCCTAATAAAAAAAAAGTGAACCCCCAGATTTTGGCTCCATAAGGCCTCCTTCTTGATGTTCTATGTCCCTGGAGAAGTCAAAGTGACACCCAGCCAGCCTTGATGAGAGCTGAGGCAGGAAAGGACTCCCTGGCAGGTTCCGGGCATTGAGAATGGGCACTCAGGAGGCCTGGCTGCAAGAGCAGGCTCTCGCAGAGCCGGGTCTCAGCTCCTCCCCATCCAGCTCTCTGTCTCTGCAGCTCCTCTGCATCCAGCTCTCCGTCTCTGCGGGTGAAGACACAGCTCAGGCTTCGAGGAGCTGAGAGCGCAGCTTTGAAACCCAGCAGGGAGATAACGAGAGACAGAGAAAGCAAAGCTTCCTGATAACCCGCCAGGAAGCCAACACAGAACAAAACAGAGAGATAAGGAGCAGATCGCCTCTCTCAAGGCCAAACTGTTTTAAAAGAGAGTCCTGGTGTGGATGGCAGGGTTTAAAGACTGGGCAGCTGATAAAGAGATCCTTTGATGGGGACGAAAGAGATAGATGAGGCTCCCCGGGCTTGGTTTGGTGACCTCCAATAGGAATGGGCTCCCGGCTGGACGGCAGCTGGATAGCTGGACGCCTTCAGCCCTCTGAGCTCTGGCCTCATCCCTCAGGTTCAAGGCCAGGCTCTCCTATTTCAGGCTCCCTGGGGCTCCCCATTTAGGCTAAAGCTGATTTAACTTTGATGTTGTTTTTAAACAAATGTAAGGAGGCTATATTCCTAAGAAATGCAATCAAGTGTCTTTGAGCCAAGGAGAGCCTTGAAGCAATGTGGTATAATGGGGAGGGCCTGGCCTTGGCTTCAGATGCTGTGCCCACGACCCGGGATGTCACTTACTTGCTGTGATCTCAGTGTTCTCATCTGGGCAATGAAGACAGTAAGCCCAGTAGGGCAGGGCTGGGTGAGGATCAAGAGATGATGGATGTGGCCTGCGTGGTAGTGAGCACCTGCGGTCCCAGCTACTCTGGAGGCTGAGGCGGGAGGATCACTTGAGCCCAGGAGTTGAAGGCTGCAGTGAGCTATGGCAGCACCTGTGAAAAAACACTGCACTCCAGCCTGGGCAACATAGGGAGACCCTGTCTCTAGAAAAACAATAACCATTTCATTATTCTGCCTCATGGTTCTGGGGGTTGAGCGGCTCAGCTGGGAAATTCTCTTTGGGGGCCCCTTATGTGGTTGGTATCAGATGGTGGCTAGGGCTAAAGTCAATTCTGAAGTTCCTCACTCAGATGCGGGCTGCAGGCAGAGCACCTGCCCCTAGGCTGGCGTCCGTGTGGCCTGGGCTTCCTCGTGGCATGGCAGCTGGGCCCGAAGCAAGGGCACCCAACAGAGTCAGACAGAAGACATGTCATCTTTTCTGACCTGGTCACAGAAGTCACACAGCAGCATCGT
>NW_012139969.1:564948-569930 GCF_000956105.1 Propithecus coquereli
AGGGAGACCCTGTCTCTAGAAAAACAATAACCATTTCATTATTCTGCCTCATGGTTCTGGGGGTTGAGCGGCTCAGCTGGGAAATTCTCTTTTGGGGCCCCTTATGTGGTTGGTATCAGATGGTGGCTAGGGCTAAAGTCAGTTCTGAAGTTCCTCACTCAGATGCGGGCTGCAGGCAGAGCACCTGCACCTAGGCTGGCGTCCGTGTGGCCTGGGCTTCCTCGTGGCAGGGCAGCTGGGCCCGAAGCAAGGGCACCCAACAGAGTCAGACAGAAGACATGTCATCTTTTCTGACCTGGTCACAGAAGTCACACAGCAGCATCGTTTCTGCTGTAGTCACAAACCTGCCCAAATTAGTCCTATAGAGCCTCAGTGGGGAAAGTGCCCAAGTACATTGTAAGAAAAGTATAGGGATCGGGATATACTGTGAGGTCGTTGTTGAAATATGTCATCTGCCATAGAAGAGGGGAGAGCCAGGCACAAGTCGGGGCCTCCATATGTACTCTTGCTCCAGGCCCTACAAATGACAGGAGCAGTGGCAATCTTGCGCCACTCAGATCAGGGCAGCCATACCTATGGCTATGAGTGCTTACCCCGTGTAAACCAGAAAGCAGCCAGCAGGGACCCATCCAGCCAGTCTGTGAGCACTGACCTTGCAAATCCAAGCAGTGGCGACTGGGGCACAGGCCAGGGTCACACCGAGTAAGCCAAAGAGGGAGAAACGCTTGAATTAGCCCTGAGAGTTACTGCCTGCACGAGACTCATCAAGAAGCCCCATCTTGTCCCTGCAGGATCAGGGGAAGAATCTGCCACATGGCCATGAGGCCACTCGTCCTGAAAGAGAGCTCAGAGCCCTGGGTGCTAGGCTTGACTAGATCACTGCGCGATCGTGGGCAAGTCGCCTCTTCCGGGCATGAGTTTCTTCGTCTGTGAATGGAAAGGGTCGGGCTGGACGGGAGGGCCCTGCAGCCTCTGCCACATCCCCACACCCAGCAACAATCACCACACGGCCTCAGACAAAGCCCAGATCTCCTGTTACCCTCCCTGGGAGCACACGGGGGCCCTCCTGGAATACACCCCTCCCTGCCGCCACGGGAGCAAACCTGCGCTGGTGCCGGTCACTAGACTGGTGCCCAGCAGTGGGGGCGTTCATGGCTCTGACTTCATAGCCTGGGGGTGGGCCAGCCTGGGTCCCAGGCCTGTCTCTACCTGGCCCCTCCAAGGGACACGCCCGTAGTCAGGGGTGCCTCATCCGAAGCTCTTCCCCTGTGCCCCCTTCCCAGAGGGGAAACCAGAGGGGCAGAGAGGGCAGATTTGAGCCAGTGGACCTGATGGTTCAGCAGGAGGCATTTTCAGTTTCTGGGGGGAAGCTGGGAACGCCAGCCTGGAAGGAGAGAAAGGTGCCTTCAGCGTGATAAGGAGGGGGCTGTTCTCCGCACGCCCCCGACCCGCCCCAGGAAGAAGGTCAAGCCCTGTGAATGGAGGAGAATGAGGGCCTCAAGCTAGCTGGAGGATACACACCCCACTCTGGGACCTCTGGGAGGAGGAAGTTCTCCCATAGGGAAGGAGAGTTGTCCTCAGGTCTTTGAAAGGAGAAAACTCGGGGCAGCTGTGGCTGGTCGAGAGCCCCTGGCTGGGAGGGAGAACTCGTCGTCGTCCCCCACCTCGGGCAGAGCCCACCCACCAGGGCAATGCCAGGCACCCAGGGGGCCTCTGCGGGCTACAGCTGGGTTTCAGTCTCTGTGGGGAGTGGCAGCCAGTCCTAGGGGCAGGGATGGCAGAGACACCAACCCAGGAAGGTCAGAGAGAGGAGTAGGTGGCGGGCAGGGGCGACTGGGGAAAAGTGGATCAAGGAAAGGGGATGTGTCCCCACAGGCACCCAGAAGGTGTAAGCTGTAACGGAGAGCCGGCTTCGCGGGAGGAGTTAGCTATGCAAAAGCACAGCCTAATTCCCAGTGTCCAGCCCAGCCCACAGTTTGCCTCTGTTCCCCGGCTCTGGGTGGCTTTGGGACTGAAAGCATCATTTCAGACGGCTGTGCAAGCTTCTGTGGAGGTGGCAGGGACTAGGTCTGGGAAAGCCAGGCAGGTGGCAAGGTGTGTGAAAAGGGGCTGCTTTGCTTGGCGCTCAGTAGTCATGGCCTGCCTGGGGTCACCAGATTTAGCAAACAAAAATACAAGACTCCCAGTTAAATCTGAATTTCAGATAACCATATTTTTTTAGTATAAGTATGTCCCATACAGTATTTGGGGTATACTTATACTAAAAATTATTTGTTATTTATCTTTAATCCAATTTTAAGTGAGCTTTCTGTATTTTACCTAGGAGCCCTAGGCCTGCCCCCCTAGGGTCCCCAGTGGCCCCTCACAAGGACCATCCCCAGACACCCCTGCCCTAAAGCGTAGAGCTAGCCAGGACCTTGGCACCAAAAAGGCAGGCATGGCCCTCTGAGCTGAACCCCAGAGCCCCTGACAGGAGTCCCCTGTCCCCAGCACACATTTTTAGCTTTGACGCGGAGGTCCTGTGGCACGCTAAGCCCGAGGAGGATGCTCGGTCAGCTGCACGTCGCCCACCCCAGCTGCACATCCGTAGTCATTCGCCATCACCATAGCGCCGGCCTTGTCCTGGGGAGTCAGGCGACCTGACTGTGGGACTTGGGCTTAAAGAATGCTTAGGAGAAGGTGGAGCTGGATGGAAGGGCAGAAACGCACGCCAGTGCACCGCACTCCATACTGGGGATCCCCGGTAACTTGGACAGTGTGGCCGGCACGAGGATTGGGGTGAGGATGCGCAGGAGACAAGGAGGCAAAGGCCAGTCACTTAGGGCTTTGGATCTGAGGCCAAGGCGCTCGTACTTTACACTCGGCAGTGGGGAGCCAGGAGGGGATGCTTTAAACTTACTTATTTGTTGGTTAAAATAAACAAACAAGTAATACAATACAGAAAAGCAGTGTTGTCAAAGTATGGTCCATGGACCCTGGAGGTCACCAAGATACTTACAGGAGATCTGCAAGGTCAAAACTATTTTCACAGTAATACTAAGACATTGTATGCCACTTTCACTGTGTTATCACGTGACTGCTCAGAAGCAATGGTAAGTGAAATTGTTACTGCTTTAGCACAAATGAAGGCAGCAGCACCTGAAGGGGATCACAACATGCCACCCCAAAAGAAGCCACTGTGGCGGAATGATTATTTTGAGCTGAAGGCAATTGAAAATCGACAGATCCGCGAAGAGTTCTCTGCCCTCCTCTTATTTGCAAAAAGCAGGGCATAAATTTCCCTTTGTGAAAACCAAGATGAGTTTGCATTCACAGACCTCACTAAAATAACCCTTATCTTCCATTAGTTCTCCCGTATATTTCCTACCGGCTTCCCCACAATGTATCACCCTTGAAGCCCAAACCCTCTTTCCTTTGTTTAAGTGGTATATAAGTCCCATGTCTAGTTACTTCTTTGAGTTTCAATTCTTTTCTGTGAACTCCCGTGCGTGTAAATATTGATAAAAGTAGTGTGCCTTTTCTCCTGTTAATCTGTCTTTTGTTAGTTTAATCTGTAGACCGCCAATCAAGGAAGCTAAGAGGGTAGAGAAAAAGGTTTTCCTCCCTGACACACCAAACTGTGCTAGTAGTCATTGTATTCTTCACTGCCATGTATTTGCAATTTAAAAACATTTCACTTCTGAATGATCTTGATGGGGCAGTGAAAAATATTAATCTTATTATTTTTTTTTTTTTTGAGACAGAGTCTCACTCTGTTGCCCGGGCTAGAGTGCTGTGGCGTCAGCCTAGCTCACAGCAACCTCAAACTCCTGGGCTCAAGTGATCCTCCTGCCTCAGCCTCCTGAATAGCTGGGACTACAGGCATGCGCCACCATGCCCAGCTAATTTTTTCTATATACATTTAGTTGTTGGCTAATTTCTTTCTATTTTTAGTAGAGACGGGGTCTCGCTCTTGCTCAGGCTGGTCTCAAACTCCTGACCTCGAGCGATCCTCCCGTCTTGGCCTCCGAGAGTGCTAGGATTATAGGCGTGAGCCACCGCGCCCGACCTAAAAAATATTAATCTCATTAACTCTCAATCTATGAGTAGTGTATCTCTTTGTCATTTTAATATTTTGTGTGACAAAAGAAGCAGTATGCCTAAAGCACTTCTGCTGCTTACCAAAAGATGGTGTTTGTCTTAAGGAAAAGTGCTTGTGTGATTGTGTGAGCTGCCGGCCAAATTAGCTGGTTTTTTCATTGAACACCGTTTTTACTTAGAAGAAAGACTGACGAAGTATGGTTATCTAGACTGGTATTTAACAGACATTTTCTCAACAATGAATGAAGTGAGCCTGTCATACCATGAAAGACAACTGACAGTATTTGTTGAGAATGATAACATTTGAACTTTTGAGCAAAAGTTACAATTTTGGAAAATTTGTATCCATCCCAGTGAACTTGACAAGCTTCTTAGTATGTAAGCACTTTTCTGATGAGATTAGTAGTAATATTAACAACTATGATTTTTCAGTATTGCATAATGAAGCCAGGTGCAGTGGCTCATACCCATAATCCCAGCATTTTGGGAGGCCGAGGTGGAAGGATCACTTGAGGCCAGGAGTTTGAGACCAGCCTGGGCAACATAGAAAGACCTTGTCCCTACAAAAAATTTTTAGAATAGTGGGATGTGGTGGCATATACCGGTAGCCCTAGCTACCCAGGAGGCTGAAGCAGGAGGATCCATTGAGCCCAGGAGTTACAGGCTGCACTGACCTATGATTGTGCCACTGCACTCCAGCCTGGGTGACAGAACAAGACCCTGTCTCTAAAAAAAGAAAAAAAAGTTGTATAATGAAATTCATCAAATTTTGGAAGATCTGCATAACTCAATCAGTACCTTCTAAATGACAGATGCATGATGTTATGAAATCATGCACACATAAAAGATTCATTTAAAGACAGGGCCAGGCACAGCGGCTCACACCTGTAATCCCAGCACTT
>NW_012139969.1:570920-579709 GCF_000956105.1 Propithecus coquereli
CGCCCAGCCTTTTAGCTTTAATTTCTAATAATACTCATTAACAAAAGTGTTTTGGGGTCTTCAGTAATTTTGGGGAGTGTAGAGGGTCCTGAAACCAAAAACTTTGAGAACTACTTCAAAACGGGTAGAGTGAATTGTTTCTATCCCACCCCAGAATCTCAGCCTACAGTTTGTTTCTCTCTGAAGACAACTATGGCAGCCAATATAGTAATATTACCTATCCTCTATATTCTGTCTTTACACCAAAAAGGCACTCACCACTCTGCACGTGCTTTTTTCAGCGGGACATAGTGGGCCATGGACACCAGCACACGTCAGCGACGTACGGCCGCTGCGCTGTTTGCCTGGCTGCACGGTGTGCCTGTTGTCTGAACATGGTGTAATCTGGTAAACCCTGCCTCTGCTGCTGAATGTTTGGGGTGTTTCTAACTTCTTACTAATTCAAAGAACCATGCAATAAGCATCCTTGGAAAAGTTTTAAGCAGGTAACTGATGTGATCAGATGTGCTTGTTCAAAAGGTTACTCTGAATATGTAAACTGAAATCTGAACGAGATCTATGGATTGTATCAAAATCGATTTCCTGGTTGTAGATATTGTACTACTGCAAGATGTTACCACTGGGGAAAACTCGGGGGAAACCAGTGTAGGATACATGGGATCTGTCTCTACTATTTCTTATAACTGTATATAAATCTACAACTATCTCAAAATAACAAGTTTATTTAAAAAACTGATACCCATTAGATGGTTACTATCAAAATAACAGAAAATAACAAGTATTGGCAAGGAGGTAGAAAAACTGGAACCCTTCTGCACTGTTGGTGGGGGTGTGAAACGGTGCAGCTACTATGGAAAACAATATGGCAGCTCCTCAAAAAACTACAAATAGAACTATCATGTGGTCCAGCAATTCCACTTCTAGTACACATCCAGAAGAATTGAAAACAAGATCTCCAACAGATATCTGTAAACCATGTTCACAGCAGCGCTATTTACTACAGCCAAGAGGTAGGAAGCAACCCAAGTGTCCGTCGACGGACGAATGGGTAAGGAATATGGAGTGCGTACATACAAGGCGATTATTCAGCCTTAAGAAGGAAGGAAATTCTGACACATGGATGAACCTTGAGAACATTTTACTAAGTGAAATAAGCCAGTCCCCCAAAATACTATGTGATTCAACTAATATGAGGTATCTAGAGTAGTCAATGGGAGGGGAGGATATGGGTGAATTCACACCTAACGGGTACAGTGCACACTATCTGGGGAATGGGCACACTTATAACTTTGACTCAAATGGTGCAAAAGCAATTTATGTAACCAAAACATTTGCACTCCTGTAATATTCTTAAATAATAAATTTTTTTAAAAAGATAATAAAAATAAATAAATTATTTTGTAGATACTGCTATAAAGACATAGCAGATAAGCAAAAAAAAAAAAAAAAATAGAGTAGTCAAATTCATAGAAACGGAAAGTAGAATAGTGGTTGCCAGGGACTTGGAGGGAATGGGGAGTTGTTTAATGGGTACAGAGTTTCAGTTTTGCGAGATAAAGGTTCTGGACCCTCTGTTACACAACGTGACTATATTAATGCTTAACACTGCTGAACACCCTTAGAAATGGTTATGATGGTAAGTTTTGTTATGCCTTTTTTTTGAGACAGAGCCTTGCCCTGTTGCCCATGCTAAAGTACAGTGGTGTCATCATAGCTCACAGCAACCTCAAATTCCTGAGCTCAAGTGATCCTCCTGCCTCAGCCTCCCAAGTAATTGGGACTACAGGCACGTACCATCTTGCCCGGCTAATTTTTCTACTTTTTATAGAGATAGGGTCTTGCTATGTTGCCCCGGCTGGTTTTGAACTCCTGGCCACAAGCAATCCTCCCACCTCGGCCTCCCAAAGTGGTAGGATTACAGGTGTGAACCTCCACACCTGGCCTTATGTTATGCATTTTTACCACACATGGCATGTTTTTTTAAAAAAAAAAATTAGAGGAGCGCTAATAAAAAAAAAAAAATCACGCTGGCTGCAGCAAAGTTTGGAGAGGCCATACTAGAGTCAGGGGGGGCCTCCTAGAAGGATAGTCCTTTTGTCCTGGTGAGAAATACTGGGGCTTGAACCAAGGCAGTGGTGTGGGTCTGAAAAGACTGTGATGGATTGAATTATTGATCCCAATCTTGCTCCCCTGTAATAGAATTATCCATCCACATCCCTGCCGTGGTGGACAGAGGGTACTTTCCTACCTTTTGACTTCACGTTTGGCCATGACTTGATTCTGCCAGTAGGAAATTTGTGAACCTGGCATGAGAGGTTTTGAAATGTGCTGGCTCAGTTGGACCCCACCCCCCACCCCCGGTGCTGAAGTAATATCTGCCAGGATAAGATCACGCCCCAAATGGCTGCTGCCCCTTCAGCCTGGGTCCAGGAGTGAGTGTCCAGGCACAGGCCATGTGCCCTGGCTAGGCACAGGTCCCAGGAGAATGAGAGACTCCTAGAATAGACCTGAACTCAGCCTACACCTTGGAGCCTGCAGCTTGGAGTCCAGCCTAGATCAGTCAAGGTAGAGCTGACCCACAGACCCATAGGTCGGCATGGCAACAGACGATTATTGTCTTAAGCATCTGAGCTGTTGTTTTACACAGCACAAATAACCATTCTATAATGGCATGTAACAGGCTTTTATGACCTCAACCATCATTTGGCAGATAGCAAAGCTTGCAATCCAGCGACATTCCGAAGGCAGTCAGGAGGATGCGAGGTGGTTTACGTTCAGGTACAGACTGCTAGTGAGGGCGCAGGGTTAAAAGCCCC
This sequence comes from Propithecus coquereli, assembly GCF_000956105.1. Lineage (NCBI taxonomy): Eukaryota > Metazoa > Chordata > Mammalia > Primates > Indriidae > Propithecus > Propithecus coquereli. The sequence continues at coordinate 573,737 of NW_012139969.1, forward strand.
GGGCATTGCTTCACAGAGGGGAGTGTAGTAGCCTAGGACCTTAGTGGTAGTTCCTATCAGGATGTTGGCGTGGATTGCCATAGGAAAACACAGCCAACACTGCTGCCCGTAATCCTTCTGGGGTGACTTGAGTCTAGTGATTGAAATGAATATATATCTTAAAGGCTGGGATTATTTCATTAAGATGCTATTTGGAATAGACACTATCCTATGATAATGAATCACTGGCCTTTGCAGGATAGAAGGGGCCTAAAACAGCTAACTTGCCCCCACGGAGGTAACTGGCACCCTCGAGGAACGGTGCTCCACGGGGAATTGGGTGTTCACTTCTTGCCAGCAGGTTGGACGTTCATTGCCAATAGTAGCTAACTCGGCCTTGACTAGCGGGAGCCTGCGCTGTTCGCTGGGCCCAAGCACAGCCTCCATTTCTCTGACTGTGGCTATTCCTCTCACGTGTCCTTCGTGCCAGCACCAGGGTGGCCCATGACTCAAGCTGGCTGATGTCAGATGGCCAAGTCAACTTGGTAGTTTAGTGCCTTTTCCATGGTAATAAGTTTCTGAGTGTTGGGGGTCATTTGTTATGCAGCCACATTGTAGCAATAACAGACAATGCGGAGGCATTAAAACCCCTTTTCGATACGGAAAATCTCAGACATATACAAAAGTAGAGAGAATAGTCTAATGAACCTCTGGGTACCTATGTGTCAGATGGCCAATCTTGTTTCACCTGTACACTCACCCACTCCTCCCTTAACCCTTGATTATCATTTTACTTTTATTTTTATTTTTTTTAGAGACAGAGTCTTGCTCTGTTGCTTAGACCGGGGAGCAGCGGTGCAATCATAGCTCACCGTAGCTTCGAACTCCCAGGCTCAGGTGATACTCCTGCCTCAGCTTCCTGAGCAGCTAGGACTATAAGCATATGCCACTGTACTGGCTAATTTTAAATTTTTTTGTGGAAACTGAGTCTGACTATGTTGCCCAGACTGGTTTTGAACTTCTGGCCTTAGGTGATCCTCCAGTCTTGGCCTCCCAAAGTGCTGGGATTGCAGGCATGAGCCACCATGCCTTCCTTTTTTTTTTTTTTTTTTAAGAGACAAGGTCTCACTCTGTCACCAGGCTAGAGTGTAATGGTGCTACCATAGCTCACTGCAGCCTTGAACTCCTGGGCTCAAGTGATCCTCCTGCCTCAGCCTCCCACGTAGCTAGCACTACACTACAGGTGTACCTCACCATGCCCAACTATTTTTTTTTTTTTTGAGACGGTCTCCCTCTGTTGCCCAGGCTAGAGTGCCATGGCATCAGCCTAGCTCACTGCAACCTCAAACTCCTGGGCTCAAGCAATCCTCCTGCCTCAGCCTCCTGAGTAGTTGGAACTACAGGTGTGCACCACTATGCCAGTAATTTTTTTTCCTATTTTTAGTTGTGGAGCTAATTTTTTCTATTTTTAGTAGAGATGGGTTCTCACTCTTGCTCAGGCTGGTCTCGAACTCCTGACCTCAAGCAATTCTCCCACCTTGGCCTCCCAGAGTGCTAGGATTACAGGCATGAGCCACTGCATCCAGCCATGCCCAGTTATTTTTAAGTTTTTTGTAAAGATGGGGTCTTGCTACGGTTTCCCAAGCTTGTCTGGAACTCCTGGTCTCAAGTGATCCTCCCACCTTGGCCCCTGGATTATTTGAAGCTAACTCAAGATATCATATTATTTCATCTGTAAATATCTTGATATATAGTTCTAAAAGATAAAGAATTTTTTAAAAAGACAATACTTTATCATACAAAAATCAATCTCATCAATATCCAGTGTTTCCTATTTCTTCAATTATCTTATGATTTTCTAGTCCTTCATTTTCTTTTTTAACAGTTGTTTGAATTGATATCCAAATAAGGTCTATACATAGAGTGTGGTGGATAGATCTTAAATATGTCAGTTCCCCCTCTCTCTATTTGTTCTCTGGTAACGCTGTTTTGTTAAAGAAATTGAGCTGTCCATCCTCGGAATCTCCCACAGTCTGAATTTGGCTGCATTTGCATCCCTGTGGTACCATTTAATATGTTATTCTATCGTCTGCATTTTCTATAAATTTTTAGTTATAGAGGCTTGAACAAATTCAGGTCCAACTATCTTTTCAAGACTACTTCCTAGCTGGTGTCCTGGGCTTCCATCGGGAGGCACCTAATTTCTGGTCGTGTCTCCTTTTGTGACATTTGCAGCCATCGATGATCATTGCCTAGATTAATGAGAAGTTGCAAAATGGTGATATTTTAACTGCATTATTTCTTCTTGTGTTAGCCTGCATACTTCTACAAAGTGAAACTTCCGCTCATTGATTATTTAGTTACCCCGAGGGAGAGATCATATACGGAATAAATATTTAACGCTTTCCCTTATTGATTCGTTGCCTAGCATCCCCCTAAGGTGACGAATGAGTTATTTTTAAACTGTGTATGAATCAGTGGGTTTAAATATGTTTGATGTCAATCCACTGCAATTATTAATCTTACTGATGCTCAAATAATCCTGCTTTTGGCTAGTGGAAGTGTATTCAGGTTGGCTCCTGTGTCCTTTGGCCCAACCCCAGTAGTGTCCCATGGCTTTCTGCATTATTCAGTTATGCGCTTTCCAGAGGCATTTTTCACGGGATTGATTGAAAGTCGGCAGTGGCGGGTGGTAGGCTGACTCCCAGTTTGAAGTCTTGCAGAGCCGCCTGGACAGCGATGCTACTCGCAGGTGTGGGGCCAACACTGATGCTGAGACTCCTGGGGAAGAGTCGTGCCTTGTGCCCCACCAGCTTCCCCCCGCCACATTTACCAGCCCATCCTGGACAAAGCGCCAGGTCTGCGGGAACCACGAGACAAGCGATTCAGGAAGAGAGACAAGTTCCTTCCCCTGAAGTGACAAGGGCATGGGGTGGGGAGACAGAGAGGTCAGAGAAGACTAGGAGGTACTGGGGCAAGGACAGACATTTCTGACCATCCCGCAGGGCCTCGGGACTTTAGCAGTGCTGCCCAGCACACAGTAAGGGTGACAGCCACTGTTGCAAGCAGGTGGGTGGCTAAGGACAATGATGCTACCAAGACCCTGGGCATCTTCAAGCTTCCACATGGTCCATGACACAAGTCAGTACATCCATGCGGTCAGTTTTCTCCCTTCATGACCATGGGGTCACTTTTCTCCCTTCATGCCTGTGCATGAGAAAATTCTTGTCTTCCCCAAACATGGGTTGGGCCTCAAAGAGAGATACGTGTCCCCTTGTTGCAGTCCGCTTTGTCTGGTGATATAGCCTCCGACCCCCGTATTTGCACACCTTGTGCTTTCACTCATGGGACACAAGTGCGTGCACCCAATGCATAAACACGTTTGCACACACGGTCATGTGCAAGACCACCCACTGACACGCACACACGCCGAGGTAGTGCAGGAGAGGAGACTGCACTGCGCTGTGGGCAAGGAGGCCCGCGCTCAAACCAGGCTCCTTCACTAGGCTGCCGCTCTCTGGACCGCAATTTTCTGATCTGTCAAACAAGATGTTGGTCTTAATACCCCGTTGTCCGCAAGGTCCTTGCCCACACTGACAATAAGACTATGGTGTGCAAAGTATATGCACGCTCAGAGAAACTCAAGCCAAAGGATTAAACCAGTGATGCTCAAGTTCCCCGAGTATCCCAGGGATCTCTGCCAGCCCCCACCCCCACACTTCTTAACCAGAAAGAGTCCTGCTCCTGAGCGCCCAGCTCGCAGGCTGCAGCTTGCTTTTGACCTTGACTGTATCAGCCGAGGAGAGTGGATGCTCACCGGGTAGCCCCCAGGCTGGGTCTGGCTTGGGAGCCCCTCCCTGGGCCTGGGTTTCCACCCACTTCCACAGAGCTCCAGCAGGGACAGCCACCAGTCTGCAGGGAGTGGGTTCATGGTTTGCCTGTGGCATTGGATTCGCCGGCGCTCGCTTTAAGGCCTGCTGGGGCCCTGGCAGGTTTCCTGGGGGCTGGGAAAGCTCTACCTGTGCTGACTGGCTCCCTGAGCTCAGCTTGCCCACCCCAATGGGCTGTCAAGGGACCCTGGAGCTTCAGTGCTCCTATAGTCGGGCATGTGTTTTGGAGGAAGGACTAGGGGAGAAGAGAAGCCTTTCCCGTAGAAAGGCCGCTGTACGGTGAAGGTGGGGAAGCTCCTGGCTGAACTCTGGCTCAACAACTTCAATGCTGTGTGCCTCAGGCAACCTCCCGGGACGCAGTTTCCTTTTCCTCTTCTGTCGAAAGGGAACCAGAGTGACTACCCTAGGATGGTGTTGAGAATTTACTGATGTAATGCCTATAAAGCCACAGCAAATGCCTGGCACTTAACAGGTGTTCAAAACCTGGTAGCTGCTGCTGATGTGACTGCTATTGACCGGCCTGGTTTTCAAAAATAAGACACAAGGTGAGTAACGGGAATTGCAGAAAGAGATGCTTGAATCCAATACTCAGCAAATAATAATGAAACGAATATTAAAGTATATGTATAGGCATTTTGAAAAGAATAGCCACTTATTCCTGTATCTGGAATTATGTAGACTAGTTGAGTAGAGAAGTCACTTCCTAGAAACGCTGAATGAAATAGCGAACTGTGTATGAGAAAGCACAGATGGACTGGTGTCAAATAAGGGACTTGGTCAGACTCAGAGTGACCAGAGAGCGTGGTCTCATCGGGGAAGCCCGCACTGCTTTCTGAGGGCCTGGGCCGGAAATGGCCGGAGCATCTGGCGCCTCCTGGGCACCACGTCAGTCCTCTTGGCCCCCACTCTGGTTCCAGCCATTGCAGAGGGGATGAGTTTCATGTGGCTTTGATCAGCCTCATGCAGGTGCCACCTTGTCTTGGGCACATGGAGCTACTTCTTCCTGTCCGAGTCCGTCTGACCCCAAAGCATGGGATACTCTTGGGAATTCCTTGGAACCCCCCATGTGCAAACCCTAAGTTCAGAGGAGTTAGTGTCTGTGGGGACACTCTTGCCCAGTGGGTGACACAAGCAAATAGTAAATGCTTCTTCTTTTCACCTTCCATTTCACAAGGCGCCTCAGAATATCTTAGGAGAATCAAGCACCTGCCAGAGGTTCCCTTGATAAGGCCACCTTGTACTGGCTTTTCCTCTTTCTTTGTTCCATTCTCTCCATCCTTCACTCCTGCTCCTTGGAACCGCCTCCCCAATTAACAAGCTTTTCCAGAGGCTCCGCTTTTAGGGGAACCTAAATGAAACAGGGAAGAGGAGAAAAGGCCTGAGGTCTGGTCCTGGGAGATAGGTTATCATAGACCCCTCCCCTCCCCTCAATTTGGGACTTCTTCAAAGTCAATTCCCTACGAGAGAAACAGGGGGAAGAAAAAAACAACTCAGACACAGAAGGCTTTCCTATATCCATCTAGCTGTGGCTAGAGTAGGAACACAGGGTAAACAGAAGTCCAGTAAGGCTGGGCGCAGTGGCTCATGCCTGTAATCCTAGCACTCTAGGAGGGAAGGCAGGAGGATCGCTTGAGCCTAGGAGCTTGAGGTTGCAGTGAGCTACGATGATGCCACTGCACTCTCTACCCAGGGTGACAGAGTGAAACTCTGTTTCAAAAAAAAAAAAAATCCAGTAAAATGCCTAACATAGCCAACATTCACATAGAAGGAAGCCCTGTGTGATTAGAAAAACTGTAAGCCGAAAAAAAATTTTAAGTGGTTCTGATTTAGAAGTATCACTAGGTTCCTGGTAGAAGTAAACAAAAATCCTTTCTGGAAGAATATATAATATATTAAACACAGATTCAAAGCAGTCCCACAAAGAATTCCAAGGAATATGAGCTCATAATAAAAAATCAATAACTCATGAGGAAACAAGCCACAAGGAGCATGAGTCAGCAGAAACAACAAATAACAAGATGAGACCCACAAACACTGCATAATATGGAATGATGAGACACAGAATAGAAAATAAATATTTTACGCCGGGCGTGGTGGCTCACAC